>NC_059120.1:55773077-55975536 GCF_020740685.1 Jaculus jaculus | reverse complement strand
TGCAAAGCCTGATGATCTGGGTTAAACTGCCCAGCACCCAAGTAATACCAGATGCACAAAGTGGCTCAAGCATCTGGAGTTTGTTTGCAGTGGACCTAGTGCATCCGTACTCCCTCTGTGTCTACCTATTTCTCTCTGTCTCTACCTCTCTCTCAAATACAAAATAAAAATTTGGGGGGAAAAAAAAGTGCTAAGGGTCACATGAGGAAAAGAGAATGCTTGTACTGTTTGTGGGCATGTAAGTCAGTATAGCCATAGATTTTCTTCAAAAGTTAAAACTGAAACTATCATGTGTTCCATCAGTCTCATTTCTGGTCATGTCTAAAGGAAACAAAAGCGGTACTTTGAAGAGACATCTGCGCCTTTATTCACTGCACCGTGGTTTGCAACGGCCAAGATACAGAGTTGCCCTGTGCCCACCAGTGATGAAGAAATGGTTGTCCATGGCCCGAGACTGTGCTCCAGTTTTCTCATCCTCAAAATGAGGGGTTGGCACAACAAATTTACCATGGTCTACACTCTAACAGTATGTTTTGTGGTGGAGGTGGGGGGGGGGTGGGGGGGGTTTTCTTGGTTTTTCAAGGTAGGGTCTCGCTCTAGCCCAGGCTGACCTGGAATTCACTACATAGTCTCAGGGAGGCCTCGAACTCACAGCGATCCTCTTGCTTCTGCCTCCTGAGGAGTGCTGGGATTAAAGGCGTGTGCCAACCACACCCAGCTTGTGTTTTGTTTCTTTTTAAAACCAAATTCTAGATCCATCAGCTAACCCCATTAGGATACAGGAAATACTGCAGAAGATGGAAAAACATTTTAGATACACACAGGAGGAAAACGTCCATGGGGTTCCAGTGCCACCTACTGTTTACCGGGTTCAAGTTTTATCTCCATAAAGCTAGCCCTTCTCCATACTTTTTCAGAATGAGTTTCTTGTACCTACTGTTCTCAATCTTCTATTGTGGCATTCTAATTCATTCTTCTTATTTTAAAATTCATGAGAACATCTTTTACATACACTGGTTCTGAAACTGAAAAGCCAAGGTGACTACTGATTGTATTTTTTTTTTGAGGTAGGATCTCACTCTAGTTCAGGCTGACCTGGAATTCACTATGTAGTCACAGGGTAGCCTCAAACTCATGGTGATCCTCCTACCTCTGCCTCCCGAGTGCTGGGATTAAAGGCGTGCGCCACCGTGGCCAACTCTGATTTACTTTTTAAAATATTTTCATTTATTTACTTGAGAGAGAATAAATAAGAGACAGGCAGAGACACGATGGGCATACCAGGGCCTCCAGATGCATGTGCCACTTTGTGCATCTGGCTTTACGTGGGCACTGGGGAAAATGAACCCAGGCCAGCAGGCTTTGCAAGCACCTTTAACTGCTGAGCCACCCCCCCTTTCTCAGCTGTACTTGTTTTTAAAGCCCAACAGTGTGATGTCTCTAACAGCTACATATTACATGAATAAAGAATCGTGGCTGCCAAATTAAAGGTCTCAGATTCATTCATCCAGCAAACAAACACTAGAATAATTGCAGGAACACTTTGCTGGGCATTACGGGTACAGAGAGAGACAGGTATTTGCCAATCAGGGACTCACAGTCCGTGAGGCAAGAACACAATTATAATTCCTTGTGATTAGTCCAAAAGGATAAAAGAATGATTTACAAATAGAAATAAAAAATAATCAAGAGGGATGGAGAGATGGCTCAGCCATTGAGGCATTTGCCTGTAAAGCCTAATGACCCAGGTTCAACTCCCCAGGACCCACGTAAAGCCAGATGCACAAAGTGAGACATGCATCTGGAGTTCGCTTGCAGATGCTGGAGGCCCTGGTGTGCCCAGTCTCTCTGCCTGTCTCCTGTCACTGTTTGTAAATAAATAAAATAGTTTTTTGAAAGATAGTCAATACTAACTTTTCCTAAGCACCGAGCATCCATACGCTGCCGTATTCCACATAACCCTGGCGGGCCCTGGCAAGTGGGGTGTTTTCACTCTCTCCATTTTACAGAGGAGAAAACTGAGGCACAGAAAGATGAAGCGCCTCGTCCAGAGTCATGTGCCTTGTAAGTGGCAAGAACAGAACTCAAACCCCAGGTCTGACTTCAGACAGAAAGTGCACGTTTTCAAATCACTTTGCTGCTTCCCAAGCCAATGACAATAACCTGCCAGACGGGCCCTGTTCAGCCTTGGAGCCCGTGTGTACGTAGCCGAGTTGTCACGCCACTTCTGCCAGAACAGCCGCATGTGACAAGAAGGAAGGGCCGATATGCATCAAACCATGTGTGCCCCCAGAGAGTCCACGGCCCCCGGGAGGAAACAGTACATATAAAATCAACGCGTATTTCATTGGCAGAATCCTGCACTGGGCCCCAGGGATGGGGACTGGGGATGGAGGTGGGACACATGGGAAGAAAGCATGGCCCTTGACTGGGGAAAGGCCACTGAGATTCTTGCTGGAAGCGGCAAGCATTTGGCCTGGGCCTTCAGGGGTGAGTTAGCGTTAGAGAAGCCAAGGTCAATGAGGAGGCGGAGAGGTCACCGGGTTTAATAACTCTGACACGCCTGAGTAAGGCTTTTCATTGATTCTGATCACAACGAGATAGTAGATCACGGCTTGCTTCAAGAATAACGCGGGCTATATAGCTCGTGCGTTAACTTAAGAGCCACGACCAGAGAGGAAGGAAATGGCACTGTGCCCAGCCACTGCTCAGCGCAGACGGTCTGCGGGACACTGAGGCCTGGAGTTCTTCCAGAGGAGCGCATCAGGGCTCCCCTCCTAGAGAGCTTACAGGTGGAGGGACAGGCCAGCACCTGAAGGCTGCGTGCGTGTAGTGTGAGAAGCCATTCAACATGAGGAGGAAGCAAGGCCAGAGCTAAGGCATGCACGCTAAAAAACAATACGGGTGGCTCAGCGGTTAAGGCGCTGGCCTGCAAAGCCTAAGAACCCACGTTTTGAATCTCCAGATCCCACATAAGCCAGACGCACAAGGTGACACAAGGCTTGCGAGGCCGCACGTGCATGCAAGACGGCCCACGCGTCTGGAATTCGACTGCAGGGGATGGAGGCCCTGGCGTGCCAACTCTCTCTCACACACTCGCTCATTAGTGTGTGTGTGTGTGTGTGTGTGTGTGTGTACAAAATATATATATATATAGGGCCAGAGAGATGACTTTTGGTTAAGGCACTTACCTGCAAAGCCTAAGGACCCAAGTTCAATTCCCCAGAAACCCACAGAAGCCAGATGTGCAAGGTGAAACATGCATCTTGAGTTTGTTTGCAATGGCTAGAGGCCCTGATGTGCCCATTCTCTCTATCTGCCTTTCTCCCCCCCCAACCTCTCTCTCTCTTTCTAATATATAAATAAAATATTTTTTAAAAAACAATAGGATTTTACTCAATTTAAGTAAGGGGAAATGGCTTTATATTTATAACAGCCCCAAAACGAAGTCCTCTGTTCCAGAGGATTGTGACATTTAGCATTAATCTTGCTTAAGAATAGCCTGCATGGCCACCAAGGAGCCTTTGTCATGGGCAAACCTGGCATTAAGTGATCCTTTGGCCAACTAAGGGATCCAACTCTGTGATTGTGGCTTCAAAGGTCATCATTCGATATCCCACGTAACTCCTCAGAGCCTGCCTCAGCATCTTTGGCAAATGACCAGCCTCCGCCATAATTTGATCTTCAGACAATAAAGCTCAGGACGATGCTTAGTCACTCCCACCTTTGGTACGGCCAGGCGAGCTGTGGTGAGTCAAGGGCAAAATAAAAGCCACACTTCACGCTTGCTCCCCCCGAGTGTGTGAGTGGAGCTCCAAGAGGCTCGTGAGTCACTGAACAACTGCTTGTCCGGCGGGGCCAGTGGTCTGCGCAGCCCCCGCCCCATTCTCACTCTGAAATGCCCAGGGGACGGGGAGGTGTCCACACCCGTGAGGGCACCCCCTCCTCAAGCGACTCACTGCAGTGCCAGGTTCTGTACATTCAGCTGAAATTTTGGAGGGAAATAGTTATACTTCCAAACTTGACCAATCTCTTCAGAGGGTTCTGACCACATATTCGCAAACCAAAGCATCCTCATTCTTCTCGACTGTCTTGAGGGTCAAAGGAAGGGGTGCGGGTTTTAGGAAATTTCCTCCTGAGGAAATCAGAAGTGTCCAGAGATAATAAGGAACAGGGGATCAAAAAGACCTTGAAGTAAGACTCAGAAAACTTGCGAAGATCCTTCTCTTTAGTATATATTCTCTTTGAAAGGAAAAACCAAAAACAATCAGATAAAGAGCTGTCTACCATGGGGACTAATGAAAGTCACTACAATTTAATAAAATAAAAATCCTACCAAGAAACTAGTGTGAGGAAAGGAGTGAGATCCTATGACCTACGGGGTTTCGACCAGTTCAAAAGATCATGACTATTAAAGAATAGATTATTACTCATCATCCATGAACTCACTCAACAAATGCCAAGTACTTTCTATGTTCCAAGAACCAACAAGGCATAAGGGAAAAAGAAAAACATTTTATTTTATTTTTTAATTTTTTTGTTCATTTTTATTTATTTATTTGAGAGTGACAGAGAGAGAAAGAGGCAGATAGAGAGAGAGAGAGAGAGAATGGGCACACCAGGGCTTCCAGCCACTGCAAAGGAACTCCAGACACATGTGCCCCCTTGTGCATCTGGCTAACGTGGGTCCTGGAGAATCCAGCCTTGAACCAGAGTCCTTAGGCTTCACAGGCAAGCGCTTAACCACTAAGCCATCTCTCCAGCCCTGTCACCTGCTTTTGATATGTGTTCATTTCCTTGCTTGTTTGCTTGATTTTGTGATGGTAGGCTTTGATTCATTTTATCTGCTACATATTCTTCTTTAACAGGGCTTGCTTAAAATCCCTACATAAATACTTATTTTCCTCTCTCAACATTTTATATTATTGATGTCATAATCCAAACTGATTTCTTTTAAATTTGAAGAAAAAAAATAATTTAAAAATGGGTAAAAAAAAAAAACAACAAAAAACTGAAAGATTGACTTGACCAGAAAACCGAAGGCATGGCACACATTGTCTCCCGCGTTAAAACACACAAAAGCAACGTGGGCATCACTCACAAAGGTAGTGACCACAAAACGAGCCTCCGCTATTCTCCAACAAGTTGAGTCAAAACACAATGCCCAAGGATAACACAGGTGACTTTAAAGATGATTAACCTCTTTAAGCATTATTCGCTGTTTTTTAAAGGAACATAATTGGATGAATATGTGTTTGGCACTAGGAGCCATTTTATCACAAAGCGCCAATATGTTTTATAAAAGTGCATAGGAACAACTGCCACTATTTAAAAGCAGTTTTCTCTACTAGACAGTGAAACCTCCATCTGTCTGATGTACACTATTCAACAGACTGGTAAGCAACTTTGAAATGTTAAAAATAAGAAGTTAGGTAAAAAAAACAAAAAGTATCCCTTTCTGTTTTCTCTGAATCAAAGACAACAAACATCAATTATGTCACATACCAACACCTTCAAAGTACCTAATTTGTACCAGAAAAGGACTAAGAATAAAAACACATTTTCAGGGGCTGGAGAGATGGGTCAGCAGTTAAGGGGCTTGCCTGCAAAGCCTGAGGACCTGGGTTCAATTCCTTAGTACCCACCGTAAAGCCAGATGCACAAAGTGGCACATGCATCTAGAGTTTGTTTGCAGCAGCTAGAGGACCCGGTGTGCCCATTTTCTGTCTGTCTGTCTACTCTCTCTTTCTCTGTCTATCACCTTGCAAATAAATAAGTAAAATTATTGTATTTTTAAATGTGTTTACAAAGATCCAAATGTGTGCAAGAGCCCTATCTCTGCACCTCTCTGGCCTCTCCCTACACCTCTCCTCCTGCATGGAAAGCCACCTCGTCCTCACTGCCATTAAACAAACCCGCAGGTCTGGAGAGATGGCTCGGCCATTAAGGCATTTGCCTGCAAAGCTAAAGGACTCAGGTTCAACTCCCCAGGACCCACGTAAGCCAGATGTACAAGAGGCCACATGCATCCGGAGTTTGTTTGCAGTGACTGGAGGCCCTGAGCATCCATTCTCTATCTGCCTCTTTCTCCTTCTCTCTCTCTTAAATAAATATTTTTAAAAAAAAATTAAGTGAATATGAGAAAAATACATTCAAAAAAAAAAACAGGGCTGGAGAAATTGCTTAGTGGTTAAGGTGCTTGCCTGTGAAGCCTAAGGGCCCAAGTTAGATTCTCCAGGTCCCACAGAAGCCAGATGCACATAGTAGTGCATGCTTCTGGAGTTCATTTGCAGTGGTTAGAGGCCCTGGCAAGCCTCTCTCTCTCTCTCTCTCTCTCTCTCTCTCTCTTGCTCTTCTTCTAATAAATACATAAAATAATTTTTTGTCAAGGTAGGGTTTCACTCTAGCCCAGGCTGACCTGGAATTCACTATGTAGTCTCAGGGTGACCTCAAACTCAAGGCGATCCTCCTACCTCTGCTTCCCTAGTGCTGGGATTAAAGGCATGTGCCACCACGCCCAGCAAAAATAATTTAAAAAAAAAACTGCAGAAGTTCTTGGCCTTTGCCTGTTACATCAGGAAGTCCATCCAGTAACAAAGCAAGACTTCTTGTCATGGAGAAATGAACCCATTGCTCCAACATGAGCAAGTGATCTAAGGAGTCGTGGCAGCCCGTGCACGTGGGAGCATCAGCTGCAGACCACGACCTCTCAGGCGCTGACCTACTTGACTCCACATTACATGGAAGGGCTCCTTTTTCCAGGTCACCACTTTGTTAATAGCCTATTTCTGATGTGTGTTTCCTGGATCTTTCCTATCATTTGCATACTCCTGTAGGATGAAATCCACATTCTTCTTGGCAGGAAGATAAAAGCTGCTTTTGCCTTGTAATTAAGTCTTACTCACCAGCAGGGCCAGGGTTTTAGCTATTCAGGAATCAGGGACTTGAATTTCGGCTCACTGTCGTCTGTCCTGGTTTTCTCCCCACATCTTTTCCTCTGAGATGGGGAGGAGCCGGGGGGGGGGGGGGGGTGAGAGTTAATTCAGCTGTCCATCCAGGACACTGCACACTCCGGTCTTGGCTTCAGGATCGGTCTGTTTCAACCCACACGTCTTTTCTGCTGCAGCAGTTCTAAGCGTTCCTTGGCATCTGGCCCCAGGTGGGCTTCTTAAAATGCTCACTGGTTCTGCCAATGGGTGTTCACGCACCTGTATACCCTGCTCTGATAAACACCTTCAACCTAACTTTTGTTGCGACCATGTAACTGTAAAGTTTTTCACTTGCTTGTCCCTTGTGGAAGATTTCCACACCCTGCTTCATAAAGAAGAGGCTCGTGGGGCTGGAGGGATGGCTTAGCAGTTAAGGCGTCTGCCTGCAAAGCCAAAGGACCCAGGTTCGATTCCCCAGGACCCACGACAGCCAGATGCACAAGGTGGGCACATGAGTCTGGAGTTCGTTTGCAGTGGCTAGAGGCCCTGGTGCACCCATTCTCTCTCTCTCTTCCCCTCCCTCTTTCTCTGTCAAATAAATAAATATAAATAAAATATTTTTAAAAAAAGAGGCTTATGAAAGCCCAGCACCCACTCTCCCGAAGTGCAGGCTTGGGGGACTACCTGGGCACATTACAAGTGACTCACCACATCCTCCACCTTCCCCCAGCCCCAAATCCTGCCCTCTACTCTCTGTCCCCCGACTCCATGCCAAATGCACTTTCCAGAACCCCAGCTGTACATCCTGGACCCCACAGTTGATAGCGTTTTCTATCATGTATCTATCAACAAATTGCTATAGCTCTAGTTATTTTAACAGTTCATCTTTTAATTTTTATACTAGAGTTTAATGTGCTTTATTCACCATTATTATAGTAGTAGAGTATTCTGAATTTAGCTATATCCTTAACTTTATAATAAGTATTTTTATACTTTCACATTTTTTGTGTTGTCAAGTAAGCTCTCTTCTCCAATTCTTTCACTGAGCTTCTCAGAAGACTCCCCAATACATATTTTTTTCTTTTTCTTTTTCTTTTTCTTTTCCTTTTCTTTCTTTTTTTTTTTTTTTTTTTTTTTTTTTCGAGGTAGGGTCTCACTCTAGCCCAGGCTGACCTGGAATTCACTCTGTAGCCTCAGGGTGGCCTCGAACTCACGGCGATCCTCCTACCTCTGCCTCCCGAGTGCTGGGATTAAAGGCGTGCAGCAACACAACACACACACACACACACACATACACACATATATTTTTACATTACGGTACAACACAAGTCCTGATGGATTTCTTTACTCTTTCGCTGCTGCTGCTGCTCCTGCGATTATATGCTTCTGGATGGCCTGTTTTCAAGCTTGCCAATTCTTTTGCTTGATGGAGTCGGCTTTTAAAGCCTTCAGTTGAATTTTTCAGTTCGGTCGCTGTGTTTACCTCCAGAACTTGTTTTTCTTTTATGGCTTCTATCCCCTTGTTCAGCCGTTCATTTTGTTCACATACTACTTTCCTTTATTTTTTGCTCACTGAGCCTCTGTTCATAATCGTTTGTTTTTATTTATTTGAGAGAGAGAAAGAGACAGAGAGAGAATGGACACACCAGGGCCTCCAGGCACTGACAATGAACTCCAGATGCATGTGCCAACTTGTACATCTGGCTTATGTGGGATCTGGGGAATTGAACCTGGGTCTTCTGGCTTTGCAGGCAAGCACCTTAGCTGTTAAGTCATCTCTCCAGCCCTCACTGAGCTTCTTTAAGATTAGTCTTGAAATCTATGTCCAACAGTTCATAGATCTCTCCTTTTTTCCAGTTTTGGCACTTGGTCCTTCGGTCAGGTCACAGTTCCCTCATTATACTCAATCCTTATGTGAGTGTCGGCACATCTGGAGAAACAGGCACGTCTTCCAGTCTTTGCACAGTGGCTTCTGCAGAGAAACCCCAAGGCCAGGCAGCTTATCCACAAATGCTGTGTGCATTTGCTGGCACGCTTCGTGGGTAAGCTTGCTGCTGGAGTCCTCAGCTGGGCTGGGCTGGTGCCTGGGTCGCTGTGAGCGGGTCTGGAGCTCGGGTAGACTGAAGCATTAGTAAACAAAATAAACCTGGAACCTGTGTCCACAAGGGCCGGCCTTGGTGTTAGATCCACGGGGCCAGCTGGCAGGTTATGCACCTAACTTCCTGTGGACTGGGACTGGACCCTGGATCTGCAGAAGCAAACCTGATGGAATAACTTGGGGTTCTGAGACTCTGAGAGATGACCAGACACAGGTGTAGACTGAAAGCTTAGTCTCCACAGCCCGGCCCAGAGGTTTGGTTTGCAAAGGACACACTTGAGGTTGAGTCCAAAGAAACCGGCCTGGTGCCGGGGCCTGCGGCAAAGTCAGATCCCCACTTCCTTTATTCTCCTTTTCTTGGGCACGGGGAAATGTCTTTCTCTACAACGCTACTTGACCTTAGAGGAGGACTTCCATGGTGTGGTAGTCAGCTTTCCATCAGTGTGACAACATAACCGAGAAAATCAAGCTAAAAGGAGGGAAGGGTTGGGCTGGAGGGATGGCTAAGTGGTTAGGGCATTTGCCTGCAAAGCCAAAGGACCCAGGGTCGATTCCCCAGGACCCACGTTAGCCAGGTGCACAAGGGAGCACACGTGTCTAGAGTTCATTTGCAGTGGCTAGAGCCCCTTGTGTGTACTCTCTCTCTCTCTTTCTCTCTTCCTCTTTGTCAAAAAAATTAAATAAATAAAATCAAATACTTTTTTAAAACCAAAAAAAAAGGAGGAAAAGGTTGCTTTGTCTCATGACTTCAAAGGTTTCAATCCATGGTCACGTGACCTCGTGCCTCTGGGCTCTGCGCACAGCCCGCGCCCGTGGAGGCCAGGGAGCAAAGAGAACAAGGAAGGAAGAGGTCCCAGTACGCCCTTCAGGGGAATGCCCCACAGTGACCTAACTCCCTTCCACTAGACCCCACTAGTAAGATTTCCACCACATACTTCCCCACAGGACCCAGGCCAGCAGCGAAGCGTTCAACACATGCCCTTTGGAGAACCCGTGAGAGTCAAATCATAATACATGAGTAACGGGAAACTTTTTCTCCTACCTTCTTCGGCAGGTCTTTTCTCATTTCCAGGCTTTATTCAAGGGTTTTAACCGCTCACCCAGGTCCCTTAGCTTTTGCACAGGTATGTTGTTTGTGCAGAGATGCTTGGTCACTGAACATCTCTAAGGAGACCGCATGTCCAGATTTTCAGGAGAAACCAAACCAATGAAATACAAACACTTATACACGTGTGGGCTCGCACGCATGCTCATGCACACGCAGAGAGAGACACATGGAGAGAGAGTTACTATGTTGTCTCACGTGATCACAAAGACAAAAAAGGTTGGACGATAGCCTTGTCCATGCTGAAGAGCCAAAGAAGTCAGCAGCATATCTCAGGCCAAGAAGCCAGAAGCCCCAGAAGCAGGGACGTGATGCAGCTCCTTCCTAGTCCATGCTGGAAGATTCAAGAGCCCCTGATAGGCTGTTGGTGCAAATTCCAAGGCTCAAAGGCAGAAGGATCTGGAGTCTGATGTCCAAGACCTGCATCAAGAGAAAACATGGCCCTCTCCAGAGGGAAGAACCAGGAAAGGTTATCTTTTACCTCCTCCTGTGGCTTTTCTGTTCCATCTGTTCCCCCCGTGCCCCAGCATAGCCCAGATGATTCAGTGGACCTTACCCACATTGAGGGCAGCTCTCAACTCTCAGTTTCCTGACCTGTACCCCAGTTTTCTTTCCAGTAGACTCTCCTAAAGTTTCCTTCACAGACAGCAGACATACCCAAAAGCTTTTTTTTTTTTTTTTTTTTTTTTGTAGGGTCTCACTCTAGCCCAGACTCACCTGGAATTCACTATAGAGTCTCAGGGTGGCCTCGAACTCACAACGATCCTTCTGCCTCTGCCTCCCGAGTGCTGGGGTTAAAGGCCTGTACCACCGTGCCTGGCTAGATGTCACGTTTTATCGATTCTCAAGGCAATCCCTAAATCTAATCAAACTGAACCAGATTACCCTCACTGTGTCTAGCGCTGAAAACTTCTATTGTGCCGAGTGGCTGATGTCATCCTCCCACTTGTACAGCTTTTTACGTTCTCACGTGTGAATCAGCCCTTCAGAATCATTACTGCTATCTTACAGGGACATCAGTGATCCCTTCAAGGCATTTCATCTCATCAGCATGTGCCAGGACTACACTTGAACCCCCCTCTTCAGCGTGGAGGCCTAGGAATTCTTGACAGGGCCTCATAGCTGGGGTATCTCCATGGAGGACTAAGAGTCTAAGAGGACACCTACAGGGGAGCATTCAGAGTCAGGTTAAATCAACCACACATTCCTTGGAAGAGTGTTGGGCACTGCCAAGCACAGGCTGGAGCCTTCAGGAGAGGGGCCTGAGCTTCCAGGCACAGCTCAGGATATCTGGGCTACAGCAGGCCACTCCCTCTCCAAGCCCAGCACCCCTGAATTTAGGCTCTGCCCCTAGCCCTGTAACCTTTGGCCAGTTGCCTAGGAAACTCCTTATCAGCCTTCACACAACCCATCCCCCTGAGACCCTGGACCACCTGACCCTCCATCCCCATTGCCTGTGTGCTGGAATGAATGTCACCATATGCTAATTAGGCATCAGAAATGGACCTCGTAAATTCAATCCCCTTAGGACCCTTCCCCCACCCTCAGATGCTTACAAACCCGTTTCACTGACAATAAAGGGAGAGAGCTGTCCACACGGAAAGTCTTTTATTTTCGTGCGCTCGCCCGCCCTGGCTGCCTGGGTGCCTTGGGTGGGGACTGCGGTCGGCCGGGGGAGCAAGAACCCAGGAACCCACAGAAGAGTAGCTTTGAGCTAAGTCTTTTGAACACGGCAGATATGAGTTGGTGTCCTGGAGAAGGGCTCGAAGCCTAAGCACGTGGCTAGAAGAAACATGGATGTTAAATACGGGGAAAAGCAAACTGATAAGATGGGGTTCTGTTTGGGAGGAAAAGGAAGATTATGTTGGAAAGCAGGGTTCATGCCTCTGTTTCTGATCTCTCACACCCTTGGTCTCTGTGGTCCCCACTACGCCCACCCCGGCCCCCACACACTCTTCAGATTCTCCTCTGCCTCTGGAAATACCTTAGTTTCCTCTCTTATTTTGCCACCTTTAATGAGGTTTTTCTCCTACTTCTCTCATCAAGTGTTTCTCAACATTGGCTGCCATCTTATCATCTCGAGTTCTAAAATACTGGCGCTGGGATCCCAATTCCTGGCAACTGTGAGTCTGAAATGTGACTTTGTCTATGTGAGTTCCTGCGAGCTCCCCTCACCTGGTGCCAATGCAGAGTACAGTCTTCCCTAGCCAGTCTCGTCTTCACTTGCGATGTTCACAATCGTATTTCTCCTGATAGTTTCCAAGTCTAGGTTACTAGCCCAGATTTCTCTCCTGAGTCCAAACTTAGTGCGTCTTACTGACTCCCTGGGCCTGCTTTACCTCGATGTCCCACAGGCATCTTAAACTCAACTGGCTCAAAGTGGAAATCCTCCCTCCATGCTTTAAGGTTTGCATGTGGTTTGTCAAGCGATCCTCTGCCTCCCAGGTGCTGGGATTAAAGGTGTGCGCCACCATCCCGTGCCCTTGGGACCTTCCGTCCACTGTACTGAGCTGGAAGCATAAAGCCTTCGCAGGCACAACCACCTAGTCTTGGGCTTCTTAGCCTCCAGAACCATGAGCCCAAATAAACCTCCTTTATGTACAATTTATCCAATCTCGAATATAGTATTATAGCAACAGAAAATGGACCAACACACCCTATAAAGTCCCTGTCTTCCAGCTACTGAAGCCAAAAGCTCAGACCTATTCCTGATTCCTTCTTCCTCCTCACCTCCCACATCTAATATGTCAGCAAACCCTACGCGTCTCTCCTTCTTAATGCCTTTATCATCTAGGCGGCTTTCTCCGGCCCACCTGTGAACACCTTCCTTAAATCAGCCCTCCATTTCTGACCTATTTCATTTAGTGACTTCCCTGTCATCTCTCTTGCCTTCCTCCAATCCGTGCTCAATGCCACATGGCAGTGGCTTTTCAGAAATTCAAATTCGACTACATCAGCATGCCCTGCCTAGAATCCGACAATGGCTCTCCGGAGTCGGTCAGATAAATCTGCATTCTTTACCATTGCCCACAAAGTCCTTCATGATCTCCTCCGCTGGGTGCTCCCAACCTTGTCTCTCGCCCCTCCGCACGTCACTCTCCCTACACCCAGTTTGTGCCACAGGATCTGGCATAGCTTCCCCTCCCTAAGTCCGCTTCATGGGTGAAGTGCCCCTTCAATGTGTTCACATAATGCCCTTTATAATCACCTTTCTTATCCTGGATTAGAATAATGGGTCTGGATGACTCTCTGACCACAATGTAATCTCCTTAAAGGCTGAAACGACATATTATTTCTCTTTATGTCTCCAATTCTTCTCACATCGTAAGTATTTAATTAAGGTTTGGTGAATAAAATAATTATGAATGAATGGTGCCTAGAGAAGATGAGCTGTCAACAAAAGTTGAAGTGACTGGAAATTTACATTTAGTCACCGGTGGTCATTGTAAAAGCTTCTTACCAAGAAGGCAGCATGAATGAAACTCACATTCCAGGAAGAATATTTTGATACTAGGTTATATGATGTAGGCTGGGTACTAGATGAGGTCTGGTGGGAAAACCATACCCATGAACCTCAGCCTCTACATTTTATAAGTTGGAACAGGAGCTGGAGAGATGGCTTAGTGGTTAAGGCGCTTGCCTGCAAAGCCTAAGGACCCAGGTTCAATTCCCCAGGACCCACGTGAGCCAGATGCACACAAGGTGACGCATGCACAAGGTCGCACATGCGCACAAGCTACAGCACGCATCTGGAGACCGATTACAGTGTCTGGAGGCCCTGGCACACTAAGTCTCCCTCTCTCTCTCTCTCTCTCTCTCTCTCTCTCTCTCGATCTCACTCTCACTCTTGCTCTCTCTCATTAACAAAAAAAGAAAGCCAGTCTGTTGGGCTGGCCTCAAAAACAAAAGTCGGAATAGCATTATATGCAATGCCTACTTCACAAGGTTGTTGCTAGCATAGAGTAAAAATTTTGAAAACTTTTCTGAAACTGTAGATCCTTATACAAATGTAACAAATTGAGATGATGTAAACAACAAGAGCTGTGGTCATTAATAGTATCAGTAGCTTTGTGCAAAGGAACAGCAGCACGGGTCAGATGTGGGTTCCTCACATCCCTGTCATCTGACCCCCAGGAGGTCACCCAGCCTTTCTGTGCCTCTGCTTCCTCATCAGCCAAACATGAACACCACACTCATACGGCTATGATGCCATCTTTGTATCTCATACAGAGCATGACAGACAGAAGGCATCCAATAAATTATAGTTTCCCATCCCTCCTGAGCAACCGCTCTGCATTTATCCCTGTGAGATATCATCCCAACCCTCTGACACAGGTCCCAGAACCCAGAGAACCTGCTATAAGGAAAGGAACGCACTTACTGAAGCTTGACCTAAATTTTAAATAGAAAAGAGAGGTGAAGCCTGGCGTGGTGGCGCACACCCTTAATCCCAGCACTTGGGAGGCAGAGGTAGGAGGATCGCCATGAATTTGAAGCCAACCTGAGACTACATAGTGAATTCCAGGTTAACCTGAGCTACAGCAAGACCTACCTTGGGGAAAAAAAAAAAGAAAAGACAGAGAGGGCTGGAGAGGTGGCTTAATGGTTAAGCACTTGCCTGTGAAACCTAAAGACCCCAGTTCAAGGCTGGATTCCCAGGACCCACGTTAGCCAGATGCACAAGGGGCACATGTGTCTGGAGTTCGTTTGCAGTGGCTGGAGGCCCTGGCGCGCCCATTCTCTCTCTCTATCTATCTATCTGCCTTTCTCACAGTCTGTCACTCTCAAATAAATAAATAATGAACAAAAATTAAAAAGAGGGCTGGAGAGATGGCTTAGCGGTTAAGCGCTTGCCTGTGAAGCCTAAGGACCCCGGTTCGAGGCTCAGTTCCCCAGGTCCCACGTTAGCCAGATGCACAAGGGGGCGCACACGTCTGGAGTTCGTTTGCAGAGGCTGGAAGCCCTGGCGTGCCCATTCTCTCTCTCTCCCTCTATATGTCTTTCTCTCTGTGTCTGTAGCTCTCAAGTAAATAAATAAATAAAATAAAATTAAAAAAAAAAATTAAAAAGAAAGAAAGAGAGAGAGGTGAGGGGCTAGAAAGATAGCTCACTTTGTTAAATGTTTATTTACCATACATGAGTTCAAGCCCCAAAATCCACATTTTTAAATTTTTTTATTATTTATTCATTACAGAAAGAGGCAGAATGAGAGAGAGAGAGAGAATGAAAGGGCATACCAGGGCCTCCACCTACTGCAAACGAACTCCAGACACATGAACCACCTTCTGCATCTGGTTTGCATGGGTTCTGGGGAATCAAACGTGGGTCCTTAGGCTTCACAGACAAGTTCCTTAACCACTGAGCCATCTCTCAAGCCCCAGAACCCACATTTTAAAAAGCAGGTGTTGGGCTGGAGAGATGGCTCAGTGGTTAAGGTGCTTGCCTACAAAGCCAAAGAACCCAGGTAAGCCAGATGCACATAACACATGCACCTGGAGTTTGTTTGCAGTGGCTGGATGCCCTGGCATGCCCATTCCCCTCCCCCCGCTCTCTCTAACAAATAAATAAAGAAAATTATTTTGAAAAACAGCAGGTGTTGGCACACTTGTAATCTTGACACCGGAGCAGGGACAGGTGGACCTATGGGTCTCACTGACCAGACCGTCCAGCCTAATTAGGCAAGTTCCAGTTCCAGTCCACTAAGAGACCCTTTCTCAAAAAGGGTGGATATCAGGCTGAAGAGATGGCTTAGTAGTTAAGCGCTTGCCTGTGAAGCCTAAGGACCCCGGTTCGAGGCTCGGTTCCCCAGGTCCCATGTTAGCCAGATGCACAAGGGGGTGCACGCGTCTGGAGTTCATTTGCAGTGGCTGGAAGCCCTGGCACACCCATTCTCTCTCTCTCCCTCTATCTGTCTTTCTCCTGTGTCTGTCACTCTCAAATAAATAAATAAATAATGAACAAAAAAATATTTAAAAAAAAAGGGGTGGACATCTCCTGAGGAGCAGTCCCCGAGATCACCCTCTGGTTTCCACACACATACACGTGCACACACAAAAACACATACATGGGGCTGGAGAGATGGCTTAGCGGTTAAGCGCTTGCCTGTGAAGCCTAAGGACCCGGGTTTGAGGCTATTTCCCAGGACCCACATTAGCCAGATGTACAAGGGGGCGCACACATCTGGAGTTCGTTTGCAGTGGCTGGAGGCCCTGGCATGCCTATTCTCTCTCTCTCTGTCAGTCTCAAATAAATAAATAAAAATGAACAAAAAAAAAAATTTTTAACCCTATACATGCATACACACACACAAATGAGAGACTAAGAAAGAAAGAGATGTGGGATCACTTGCAATCATCTGAGAACCACGAGGAGATGACGTACAAAATGACAATCAGACGAATTACGTCAAAGATTAACAGTGGGTGGGAGCGGGCCATGAAATGACTTGGGAGCCTGAATTCCAAGCAGACAGGCCCATGAAGGAAAGCAACTGGATGATGTGTGTAATGGTCTGGGAGTGAGGTCAGGAGCAAAGAATCCGTCACTCACATCCCTCCTCTCTTATGTTCATGAGTCACCACGCGGCCTCAGGCAAGTCCTTCCAAGATCCGCCTCCACCTCAGCCTCCAAAAACGGGCACCATGACTTTCTAAGCACAACAGAAAGCTGTCAGTTTGGGGCACCCGGCAGTGTGAAGCTTCCAAGATGTCAGATCTCTTGCTTGCTGGGAAAAATAGCTCATGGGCTGGAGAGATGGCTCACCGGTTAAAGGCGCTTGCTTACAAAGCCTTATGGCTTGGGTTCAATTCCCCAGCTCCCATGCAAAGCCAGATGCACAAAGTGGCACATGTGTCTGGAGTTCATTTGCAGTGCAGGAGACTCTGGCACACCCATACTAACCATCTCTCTGTGTCTTTCTGTGTCTATATCTCCCTCTCTTTTCTTGTGCTCACTCTCTCAAAGAAAGAAAAAAAGAAAGAAAGAAAGAGAGAAAGGACAGAAATAAGGAAGGAAGGAAGGAAAGAAAATATTTAAAGAATAGCGCAAAAACCCAGTCCTGGATTTCCTGGGAACCTGGTAAGAAAAAAAAAAAAAAAAAAAGAATGAATGAATGAATATTGAGCAAATGAATCTGTATTTCAACAAACAGGTGTTTCATAAGATTTTATTTTAAAAAAAAAGGACCATGGGGCTGGAGAGATGGCTCAGCAGTTAAGGTGTTTGCCTGCAAAGCCAGAGGATCCAGGTTCGATTCCCCAGTACCCACATAAAACCAGATGCACAAGGTGGCACGTGGGTCTGGAATTTGTTTGCAGTGGCTAAAGGACCTAATGCCTTTTATTTCTTTCTCTTTCAAATAAATAAATAAAATATTTTTTTAAAAAAAGACCTTGTCCTAAATCCTGACATGTAATACACAAAAACAATTTAATCCAAAAATATGAACTAATCCCAGTGCAGACCCCACAGAAGTTGAAACTGTCGGTTGAGGAAAGCGTGGATACACTCCTCAATGTTCACAGAGGTTTAAAGGAGGGCACATTCCACATGACGCTTGGTGAAAGCTAGAGTCTTGCAAAGGTCCTGAGATGATCCCACACACTACGGTCTCCTTTTTTTTTTTTTGGTTTTTCAAGGTAGGGTCTCACTCTGGTCCAGGCTGACCTGCAACTAACTATGTAGTCTCAGGGTGGCCTCGAACTCATCGTGATCCTCCTAATTCTGCCTCCCAAGTGCTGGGATTAAAGGCATGTGCCACCATGCCCAGCTTTTTTTTTTTGTTGTTTTTTTTGTTTTGTTTTGTTTTTGTTTATTTTTATTTATTTATTTGAGAGTGACAGAGAGAGAGAGATAGAGAGAGACAGAATGGGCGCGCCAGGGCCTCCAGCCACTCACTGCACAGGAGCTCCAGACGTGTGTGCCCCCTTGTGCATCTGGCTAACGTGGGTCCTGGGGGAATTGAGCCTCAAACTGGTGACCTTAGGCTTCACAGGCAAGTGCTTAACCACTAAGCCATCTCTCCAGCCCTTTTTTTTTTTTTTTTTTTTTTTGGTTTTTTGAAGCAGGCTGACCTGGAATTCACTATGTAGTCTCAGGGTGGCCTTGAACTCAGAGTGATCCTCCTACCTCTGCCTCCCAAGTGCTGGGATTAAAGGGATGCACCACCACACCCGGCCTACAGTCTTCTCTTGACCTTGCCCCTCTCTTCACACATCCGATCCCAGGATTCTGCATTTAGCTACTGGGGGGTGGAGGGAGCATTTAAGATGCTAAGGCAAGAAAATAACACAGAAAACCTTAAGATTCTAATTTTGCTTTTTCTCTTATAAATTCAGAATGCACCACAGTTTATGATCTTATTTGTTCTAATCCACCTCTTGACCTTACAAAGGAAGTAGGAGTCACTACTAAAATTTTATAGGCAGATGCCTAGGACCTAAGGAGTTTAAGTGACTCACCTAAGATCACAGAGAATAGTAATTCTGAGCTGGACCTATAACATGGGCCCCCAGGCTCCTAATTTTGTGACATTGTCAGCCAGAATCTATTTTTCTTAATTAACAATTCCTAAAGAAGACATATTCTTATATCCTCACACTACCTTGTACAAAAATAAATAAATAAATAACAAACCTTGATAGTAACTTATGCCCTAACAATGCTATACAATTACAACTCAACACACTACAGTTAGTGTAATGGACCAAATTTAGTTCAGAAGATGCCCAGTTCATTTTCTGGCTTTTATTACAGCTTATGCCTAAGTGGTTTATACAATAAGAAAATATTTTACCTTTGCTTTCTGGGAAATTTTTATTTTTATTTTTATTTATTTATTTATTGGTTTTTCGAGATAAGTGTCACTCTAGCTCAGGCTGATCTGGAATACACTATGGAGTCTCAGGGTGGCCTCGAATTCATGGCA
Organism: Jaculus jaculus; assembly: GCF_020740685.1. NCBI lineage: Eukaryota > Metazoa > Chordata > Mammalia > Rodentia > Dipodidae > Jaculus > Jaculus jaculus. The sequence continues at coordinate 55,956,478 of NC_059120.1, read as the reverse complement.
ATCCTCCTACCTCTGCCTCCCGAATGCTGGGATTAAAGGCATGTGCCACCACACCCAGCTTTTTGATTTATTTATTTATAGATTTGAGGGAGAATAGCAGGGAGGGAGAGAGAGAATGGGCAACCTGGGCCTTCAGCCACTGCAAACAAATGCCAGATGCAGGTCACACCTTCTGCATCCTGGGGAATCGAAACTGGGTCTTTTGGGCCTTCAGGCTAACACCTTCACCATTAAGCTATCCCTTCAGCCCTTTCTGAGAATTTTGAAGGGAGCATTTCCTCCTGTTCCATGACTTCGCAAACAAAACAAAACCCAGTGAGTAGCTACAGAAGTAAAGAAGGAGGTTACAGGTAACTAAGGGTTACATGCCTGAATGGGACATGCTTGGTCACACTGTCTCAGAAATGTTCTGTCGAACATGGCTATCCTAAGGTAGATCAAGGAGAAAACAGGGTCACAAATCCACACATTTCAGAAGTGTTTTCTGGTGGGGTCACTCTTTGGAAAGTTACAACACAAATTAAGGGCTTTGAAAAACCCCGGGTCATAAGAATAATGAAGAAATAAATAAATAACTGGCTTCAGTTTAACCCCAAGTTCTCCAGTTTAGCTAACATGAGAAGAGCCCGAATTCAGAGCAGAAGTCAATGAACCTAGGGCTTAAGCCAGCCCCCTCTGTGCGGAACAGGAGGAGAGCGTGGTGCCTTCTCCACTCAAAAACCTCCTTGAGCCTCCCCTGTGGCCTCAAGCGAGCATGTCCACACTACTGACCAGCTGTGCCCTTCGCTAGTGCCTGGAAGTTACACCACCCAATTCCTCATTCCAACCAATCTCTTCTCTTGGAGAATTGAAGAGAAGATGGTACATTGAAAAGGGATCACCTGGGGCTGGAGAGATGGCTGAGCGGTTAAGGCGCTTTCCTGCAAAGTCTAAGAGCTCATGTTCCAATCTCTAGGTCTCACGCAGCCGGACCCAAGGTGATTGATGAAACATGCAATTTCTGACCTGCACACAAGGGGGCGCATGTGTCTGGAGTTCATTCACAGCAGGCTGAAGGTCCTGGTGTGCTCATTCTCTCCCTCCCTCTCTCTCCCTCTCTCTCCCTCTCTCTCTCTCTCTCTCTCTCTCTCTCTCTCTCTCTCTCTCTCTCTCTCTATCTATCTATCTATCTATCTCTTGCACTAAAAAAAAGGTAGAGCCTAGAAGAAGCGATGACTGATCTCTTTTAGTTTTTTTAATTTATTTATTTATTTTGAAGCACACCCAACAGACTGGCCTTTCTTTTATGAAAGGGCAGGGGTATTGGCATGCCAGGGCCTCCAGCCACTGCAATCAAAATCCAGACGTTTGCCCCCTTGTGCGCATATACCACATTGCATACTTGCCTCTGTCTTATGTGGGACCTGGAGAGTCAAACATGAGTCTTTAGGCTTTACAGGCAAGAACCTTAATCACTAAGCCATCTTTCCAGCCCTCTTTTACTTTTTAAAAAACTTTTGTTTATTTTTATTTATTTATTTGAGAGCAACGAACAGAGAGAGAAAGAGGCAGATAGAGAGAGAGAATGGGCACGCCAGGGCCTCCAGCCACTGCAAACAAACTCCAGACACCTGTGCGCCCTCCTCTCCCATGCATCTGGCTAACGTGGGTCCTGGGGAATCCAGCTTCAAATCAGGGTCCTTAGGCTTCACAGGCAAGCACCTAACCACTAAGCCATCTCTCCAGCCCTAGGTTTTTTTGGTTTTTTTTTGGTTTGTTTGTTTGTTTTTATAATTGTTAAGTTGGAACTTTGTATGGATACATCATGTGTTGGCTCTTCTGCTTGTGATTCACCAAATTCTAGAGTATTTTTTTGTTTTTGTTTTTTGGCTTTGTTTTTTATTTTTTGTTTTGTTGTTGTTGTTGTTGTTTTTGAGAGAGAGAGAGAGAGAATGGGTGCATCAGGGACTTTCAGCCACTGTGAACAAACTCCAGTCCCATAAGCCCCATTGTGCATATGTGTGACATGGCATACTTGCAACGTTGTGTGTCTGGCTATGTAGGGCCTGGAGATTTGAGCATGAGTTCTTAGGCTTTGCAGGCAAGCACCTTAACCACCAAGTCATCTCTCCAGCCTCCTGATTTACCACGTTCTTCTTCTTCCCCTCCGCCCCCCCGCCCAGGTAGGGTCTCACTCTAGCTCAGGCTGACCTGGAATTCACTATGTCATCTCAGGGTGGCCTCGAACTCACAACGGCGATCCTCCTACCTCTGTCTCCCTTGTGCCTGACTATGATTCACCACATTCTTTATTTTAATATTTATTTTTATTTATTTATTTATTTGACAGAGAAAGAGGGAGAGAGAATGGGCACGCCAGGGCCTCCAGCCACTGCGAACGAACTCCAGACGCATGCGCCCCCTGGTGCATCTGGCTAACGTGGGTCTGGGGGAATCGAACCTGGGTCCTTTGGCTTTGCAGGGAAACGCCTTAACCACTAAGCCACCCCTCCAGCCCTCACCACATTCTTGATCCCGAAAACAAAATTCACGCAGGAAGACAAAACACACATTTCAAACATATCCTGCCTCCTTCCAGATCCCCAAGATATTATTTCATTTCTTTAAATCGCCTTGGTCCCTACAGCAGATTGGCCCAAAGAAGCAGGCCCCATGAAGCCGGCTCAACGCGTTGGAAGCCCAGCTCAGCCGCTGGATGACCTCGGGCAGGCACCCAGCCACGGCCCTGTTAACACACTTGGACGGGTGGAGGCGGCAACACTTCCATCCGGCTGGAGCTGGATGGGGAGCTACCAATAAAACGAGGGTTATAAAAACCTTTGCAATACACTCAGTGTCCCGTAAAAGCTTAATGATTATAATCAAGATCCACACATGACACTCAGCAGTCATTGCTGCTGTCTGGTAACAGGGACGCGGTCTCTGCCCCATGCCTCCGCCATCTGCACAACCTGGCCTTGACCAAATCTGCTTTCTTGCACACAAAGCTTTCAGGAGAAAATTTTGCTGAAGCCACATGCTCAGGTTTAATCGCCACCATATGGTTCAGGGGAGATAAATGTCTCCTAATGAACCCCTGGACTTCTTTGCCCCCTATGGTGGAGCGGGCCTCGTTCATGAAGCTAACACCTGCTGTGGAAGGCCATTCCACTGTCCCCACTGGACAGACTGTGATCCTCCCGACCACATCAGAGGAAGCAAGGCCCTTGGTGAAGATTAAATCTGTTGACTGGAACATCCCATATCAAAGTTCTGTCACCTCTGCACCAGGCAGTACAGCATTAAGGGAGCAGTACTGAACGACAGTAAGGAACATTCATTTTAGAGGTCGATACATGTGCATCCAAATTCCAGGTCTGGTCTGGCCAACGTCTTTGGTAAATCACTTGTCATCTCTAAGTTCCACTTTTCCCATCTGCTAAGTGAGAATAGCCATGCTTACTACCCAGGCTTCATAGAGGAATTAAATGAGGTATTTACTTTTTTTTTCCCACTGTGCTGGGGAACAGGCTGAGAAACCAAATATAACCATTTTAAGTTTTAAAAAAAGGCCCAGGCCTGACTTAGATAGAGAACTAGCCGCCCAATGTGCTGACCTTTTGCTTCTGTAAACTTTGCTTGCTTAATTGCTGCCTTTCCCCCTAAAGTTTCTGAGGAATCTCCACTTCAAGGACCTTGCAGAAACACTCCACTGCAGGAGGGGGGGCTGAAGGGGGGGTCTCCAGCCTCCGACCACCTGCTTAGATAAGAAACTGAGGAATCTCCACTTCCAGGACAATGGAGATGACTTCATCTGCCCGGAGTGCCCCTAGCTCCTTCCCCCAACTTTGCCCGCTGAAACCCCAAGCCAATCAGAACTGTTTAAATCAACCAATCATGTATCTATCCCCTACTTCTTTGTTTGAATTCCTATATGAACCCCTTCCCCCAAAAGAAAGGGGCTCTCTCCCTCACTACCGCTGTGCCGGGCTGTGGGGACGGAGCCCAGGCCTAGGCTTGCAATAAAGACACCTGCTGCTTTTACATTCGAGTGTCTCGGCTTCTGTGGCGGTTCTCTGGGTGACTCCTGGGTGACTGGGGGTCTTGGCTCCTGGTCAGGGGTCTTGGCACAACAAGGCAAGCATTCTACCCATGACCTGCGATCTCTGGCCAGTTACTAGTGCACCCGGCCTATGGTGGTGATGATGGTAGTGGTGGTGGTGACGATGGGAACAATGAGAAGTAGACCCCCATCACTATGTCTCACAGGGCAAAACTCACCCCACTAACCTGGAGGTGCAGGACAGAGATATCTCTGGTCCATCTCTTAGTTGTTTTTAAAAGAAAAAAATATTTTATTGAGCCGGGCATGGTGGCTCACGACTTTCATCCCAGCACTTGGGAGGCAGAGGTAGAAGGATGGCTGTGAGTTCGAGGCCACCCTGAGACTACATAGTGAATTCCAGGTCAGCCTGAGCTAGAGCAAGACCCTACCTCGTAAAATAAAAACAAAACAACAATAAAATATTATTTATTTATTTAAGAGAAAGAGACACAGAGAGAGAATGGGCACACCTGGGCCTCTGACCACTGCAAATGAACTCCAGACACGTGCATCCCCTTGTACATCTGCCTTTACATGGGTCCCAGGGACTCGAACCTGGGTCCTTTGGCTTTGATGGCAAGTGCCTTAACTACTAAGCCATCTCTCCATCTCACATCTTTTAGTTCTTAATACCTGGACCAGCACTCAGTAAATCTGACTAGACTAAATTTCTGAAAAGACACTGGGAGTGGGGGTGAGGATGAACAGGCAGAAGCTCGTGCTGGAAAGATGAGGCCTCCTTCATGAGCTGCCCTCTAGCAAGAACCAAATCAGTCCACTTAACCTCATCCACACTGGCCTCGGGCAGATTTCTCACCCAGGCAAAAATCTGCTTATTCAAGTCCTCATTTGAATAATAATGGCAGAGGAAACTCACTCAGTCTGGCTCAGGTGATACTCTCTGAATTGCTTTTTAGATGTAGATATGAAACCAGCCCCAAGGTGAAGATGATTCCTTCCCCCTATCACCTCACCCCCCACTTTTGTGTCTGATCTCCAGAGGAAGACTCAGCCGTGAACTTGAAGGGCGAACCAGGAAACTGCTGTGTCATGCTCCATTCCCTTTCCTGTTCCTTTCTACGGGGGTCGGACAGTCACACACCCAGCACCCCCACAGGATCTGGAAAGGCAAAATCGTGCCCTCCCCCTTCCTAAAGTCCACTGCGGCTCTTCCACAGCGTTCCCACTCTACATCTCTCCTTTTCCTCCTAATTTCCTTTACGTTCACTTTCTGGTCATATTGTTGGGCTACTCTGGCCATGCATATGATGTACAAATGCAATTCATTTGTGTTTGTTTTACGTCGGCGGGGAGAGAACTGCTGCACCAGGGCCTTAGCCGCCACGAACGAACTCCAGGGGCATGGGCCACTTTGTGCGCATGTGTCGCCCTGTGCATCCGGCTTACGTGGGTTCTGGGAAGCCAAACCTGGGTCCTTAGGCTTCGTAGGCAATCACCTTAACCGATAAGCCATCTCTCCAGCTCCTCACTTTTAATCAGCAAATATTTCCTGAGTGCCTGCTACAGGGCAAGCACTGGGAATTAAACATCAAACAGAACACAGAATCTGCTTTGATGTACCCTGCATCTTACTGTACACAGTTCCTTCCCAAAAAAACGAATAAACGATGGTTGAAAACAATGTATTCTTTTTTATTTATATTTATTTATTAGAGACAGAGGGAGGGAGAGAGAGAATGGGCATTCCAGGGCCTCCAGCCATTGCAAACATACTCCACACGCATGGGCCACCCTGCGCATCTGGCTTAAGTGGGACCTGAAGAATTGAACCTGAGTCTTTAGGCTCCACAGGCAATCACCTTAACCACTAAGCCAACTCTACAGCCCAAAAACAATGCTTTCTTGATAAAGTCTGCACCGTAGTCTGGATGGTCAGCTGTCTCTCTCAAAATACACTCTGCCATGTCTATACCATGTCTTTTTTCACACCACCTGGAACAGCTCCACACCTCTTGACTTACCTGAAATCTATTCACAAGCCCTTATTTATCCTCACTGAAACCTTCCCAACATGCCTCACCCAGCCTGTCCTTTTCTCCCTTAACTTGTAGAGTGCTCTCATGGCCTCTGAAGACCCAGATTGTGTCTTTTCTAAGGCTTACTCTCTTACTGATTTTTTTAAGAGAAACAGAGAGGGTGAATTGACGCACCAGCCACGGAAATCAAACTACAGACGCTTGTGCCACCTAGTGGGCTTGTGTGACCTTGCATTTGCCTCACCTTTGTGCATCTGGCTTACGTGGGATCTGGAGAGTCGAACGTGGGTCCTTGGGCTTCACAAGCAAGCACCTTAACTATTAAGCCATTTCTCCAGCCCTCTTATTGATTTTTGATATGCTGGTGGTCCGGCACTGTCAAATCCATGGAACTGATGAGAGTATGTAAATCAGTCTTAATCTAGGGCTTATATTGAGTCTTCAAAGAGTTTTGTATTTTAAAAGCCTTGTTAGGCTTTTTGCTGAAAGAACTCCAAAAAAAAAAATTCTAAGAATGCTGTTTCTCAGAAAAAGGATCATATTCGTATCAGAAAAGCTGGATTATTTTTTATTGTATGAGAAATAATTATTCTGCTTGTTTATGCAAAATGTAGTTCACTTCAAAGACCCAATTTGTGCTACTGAAAGCTTTTTTTTTTTTTTTTTTTTATATTTGGGAAAGACATAGTTATAACCAGGCATGGTGGTGCACACCTTTAATCCCAGCATTTGGGGGGCAGAGATAGGAGGATCACTGTGAGTTCGAGGCCACCCTGAGACTACATAGCGAATTCCAGGTCAGCCTGGGCTAAAGTGAGACCCTACCTTGGGGGGAGGGGGAAAAGACATAGTTGCAGATGAACATCTGCTCAGAGCTGACATAAGCCAGCAGAGTCTAGAGCGAGGCTTGGCTTGGTCAGATACCCTGAGATCAGCATCCAAAGCACTTTTCATCTGCAGATAAGGAAGGCCTCAAGGAAACATATCTGAAAAGCATCAAACACACATGTGACAGAGTAGCTAAAAAGCTAACATCAATGCTTACTGTAAACCACTTCTTAAAAGTATCTACTTACACACGCACGTGTGTGTGTGTGTGTGTGTGTGTGTGTGTGTCAGGTTCTCTTGCTACTGCAATTGAACACCAGAACACCATGCCCACTTTGTGTGTCCAGTTTTGCATGGGTGTTGGGGAATGGAACCCATGGTTATCAAGCTTTGCAAGCAAGTGCCCCATTTATTGTAAACCACTTTAAAAGAGTTGTAAGATTTAAATAATAGTTTTAGTTAAAAGCTGTTTTATAAAAGAGGGGCTGGAGAGATGGTTCAGCGGTTAAGGGGCTTGCCTTTAAGCCTAAGAACCCAGGTTCAATTCCCCAGTACCCTTGTAAACCCAAATGCACAAAGTTGTACGTGCATCCGGAGTTTGTTTGCAGCAACTGGAGTCCTGATGCACCCATTCTCTCTTTTATCTCTCTCTCTCTCTCTCTCTCTCTCTCTCTCTCTCTGTTTCTCTGCTTACTAATAAAAAATACTTAAAAAAAAACAATTTGGGCTGGAGAGATGACTTAGCAGTTAAGGTGCTTGCCTATGAAGACTAAGGATCCATGTTCTACTCTCCAGATCCCATATAAGCCAGATGCACAAGTTGACACAAGATGTCACGTGTCTGGAGTTCAAATGCAGTACCTGGAGGCCCTAGTGCACCAATTCTCTCTCGCTCACTCGCTCTTTCTCTCTCATAAAAACAAAACAACTCTTTGGTATTGTTTACAGAATGATAAGAAAAACTTATTTTTTCCACAGTGAATCTCTTTTGCTCCATAAGCATTTATCAAGCCCTTTAGTTTTACAAGGCACTGGACCATATCATACTATCAGCCACGCAGCATAAGAAGCAGTTTGTATAACCTTTGTGTTGAATTAGGTATCATAAGTGATCTAGCAACAAAGGATATGAGAGGACACACATAGATTATAAGCAAATGCTATGACATCATCTTGTATAAGGGACTGGAGTATCCTAAGCTTTTGGTATCCATGGAGATCATGAAACAACCGTCCACCTATACCAAGGGACAAAACTGTTAGTAACAGATACAGCCTTTTGGAAATTAAACCTTGCTTAGGGCAACATATTCACCCCAACCATCAACCAATAAACTGGAGAGCCTTGTGGTAAGAGCACCAGGTTTTGCGACATGCCTGAAAATAGTACAGAGGTCTCAATATATGCTTCTGGATCAAGGGAGACTTACTATGGGAAGAATAAAGAAATAGGAGGCAGGGGCTGGAGAGATGGCTTAGAGGTTAAGCGCTTGCCTGTGAAGCCTAAGGACCCCGGTTCGAGGCTCGGTTCCCCAGGTCCCACGTTAGCCAGATGCACAAGGGGGCGCACGCGTCTGGAGTTCGTTTGCAGTGGCTGGAGGCCCTGGAGCGCTCATTCTCTCTCTCTCCCTCTCTCTGTGTCTGTCGCTCTCAAATAAATAAATAAAAATGAACAAAAAAATTTAAAAAAAAGAAAAGAAATAGGAGGCAGGTCTCCTGGGTGTTTGCGAAGGCTAGGAACTCACTCAGATCCTCACTAGACACAGAGGGGACAAGCATGTTTGCCTGGTCTTCCCAAATCCCCCCCCCCCCATCCTCATCCCATCTCCTGACTTAGCTTTAGAATGGCCTTAAAGGTAAAGCGGGGGAAGGAAAATTGAGAGCAGAAGAAGGTGGAGAGGGAGCGTGGAACTGCCGAGGTGTGCGCATCATTCTGAAGGGGAGGCGGCAAGGATGAGCCCTAAGCGTTCTGAGCATTCGCTCTGAGCGCCGCCTCTCCCCTCCCCCGTTTCCCACCTCCATCCTTCCTTTGGGCCCAGGGTAGGAGTCGCAGCAGCACTAACTGAACGGGGACACGAAGAGGTTCTGAACACCTGGACCTGGAGAAACCCTTCCAAGGCGAACTGGCACACGCCCTACCTGAGCCCTTTGCCAACTTTGGAAGGCCGTGGACTTTAATCCCACAACCCAAAGCATCTATGTAGCAAGAAACCTTAGTTTTCACTCACTTTATGGAATGCCGTCTTGCCATAAGCGAATCTTGGTCAAAGAAGTACGGATTCTTTCATCTCGCCTCAAAGAAAGGCTTATCGTTCTGTTAGAAACAGAAATAAGTCTAACAAGAACATAGAGCGCCACACAGCACCTCAACCCTTGAGGATCTAGGGCCCTTCCTTCAGGTGGAAGCTGGTGGGGATCTTCGTAAAAGAGATACCATGTAGTCTCCATGGTTTATTCAGATGCCTGCTCCCTTCATTCATGGTATACATTAGATTGTAACAATCAAATTCATCTGTCCCATTTGTTTTTTCTTTTTATTTTAATTTTAGGGAGAAACAGACAGAGGAAGGGAGAGAGAACTAAGGGCCTCAGCTACTGAATTCAAACTACAGACGCTTGCGCCTCCTAGTGGGCATGTGCAACCTTACACTTGCCTCACCTTTGTGCATCTGGCGAGTTGAACATGGGTCCTTAGGGTTCTCAGGCAAGCGCCTTAACCGCTGTGCCATCTCTCCAGCCCTTGTTTTTTGGTTTTTGGCTTTTTTCCTAAGGAATCCTAAAGCTTGGTATGATGGAGGAACCACTGGATAAAATAAAGACACAATGACCGAACAGAGAAAACAAGTGCCTTGAAATCCATGGCTAGTCTAATGACAGAGAGCCAGGAGTTCTGGCTGCCTAGGTGACAAGGGAAGGTAGTAGCTCTCCTTGGGCACCTGTGCCAGTCACCCCGCATGGCATGACGTGAGATGAAAGCACCTGCTGACTCTTGGAGGTATAATTACTTGGAGGGTGGGGCTGTAATTAAAGTAAGGATAATTTACCTGGAAGAAGATAAAAATTAAGAATTATTAATGATGATAATAATTAGTGCTTTTATATCTAAGAATCACAAAGTGCTTTACAAGCTGTAATTATCACAGCTCCCCTCTGAGGAAGGGATTCATATCTTACAGCTCCTTGGTCGACAGAGAGGTGAAGTGATGGACATGGGAGACAGCAGAGAGGGGTGGAGCGCCTCCTCCTCCCTCACCTGCCCTGTGCGTGGTGAAACCAGAGGGAGGCCCCAGCAGGGCCGACTCCCATTACGGTGAGTACCCTCATCTTCAAGCTGTCATCCAAACAGATGATCATCCCAGCGTGAGCAACTCATTGCATTCTGACATGTTGGCCTCTGAAATTGCTGGGATGCAATAAAATGATAGCAGCAAGGATTTTTATTAAACACATAGTAGAAAGGTACACCACCACTTTCAAGGAACTTAAGACCTAATTGAGAAGACAAAAGAAGCATCCATTAAATTAGAGATAAATATGAAAATGAACACATGAACTAACACTAGTTTGTACAATGCTGGCAATGCATCCTGCCCGGGAGATTTTTCTGGAGGTGGGATATCATTGCATGTAAAGATTGAGGAAGGTTTTGGGGGGGGATGAGATGGAGCTTTTGTGGGGCTTCCAGTGAATTGCATTAGGTGTTAGGCTGGCAGAAGGCAGATCAGTGAATGGGATGAAGAAAAAGGAAAACTTAAAATTTTCATACATGATGTTAAAGTCTTCATGGAAGACATGCTGAGAGAACTCACAAAGGAATCTTACTTTTCTCAAAGCCCTCTAAAATCATCCTGCCTTGGACACTTCCCAAGAGTGTCAACGTCATGGTTTATATTAAGTTCTAAAGAAGCCCATTATGCCGAGGACAACACTAGAATCTTCTCTTTCACCTACATTTCCACAGAATGTCAAATCTATCTTGGGGAAAACGGCCCTTTGAGTGAAACGAAGACCGGGAAAACGCTGGTATTTTCCTGGTTTGTTCTTTGTTTGATAGCACAGCAGCGTTCCAACCCAGGGGTGGGACACACTGAGAAGGGTTCCATGGTTGATGTGGCATGAAAGCAACTGAGTGATATAAATTTTCTCTTTTCAGTTCCTCTGTGGCAAAAAGTCCAAGTCTCAAAGCCAGTATAATACTATAGATCTATAGCCAGGTGTGGTGCCGAACACCTTTAATCCCAGCACTCGAGAGGCAGAGGTAGGAGGATCGCCGTGAGTTCGAGGCCACCCTGAGTCTACATAGTGAATTCTAGGTCAGCCTGGACCAGAGTGAGACCCTACTTTGAAAACTCAAAACACACACACATATATATAGATATCTTCAGATTACAAAAACATCATTCTTTTATTAACAATGAGAGGATATTTCTGCTTTTAAAATTTCTAGTTAATGTTAAATAAAAATAGTGAATCAAATTGATAGGACTCAATTTTCTATATTATATATATTTACTATATACTATATATATTTACTAGCATCTTTGAAGCTTGTAAGAAACTGCAAAACAATTAAAATTGTGTCTTTGTCCCAAACCTCAGGTCAGAGACTGCTGCTCAAGGGATATTCTTGAATAATGATCCAGTCTAAAATAAAAGAACCTTAGGTAGAAATGAGAACCGGGTGGTTGTGAGATGGCTACCTACAGGCAAACTGAGGTGCAAAAGGGAAGAGAGGCCAGTTCTTTGAGGTTTATAGACATCTACATTTCCCTCATGTTATACTCACTCTGGAAAAGAATGCGGGTTTTTTCTGTTTGTTTGTTTGTTTTAAAGCTATTACTTAACATGTAGCTTCACTCAGAGTAGAAAACCAGGGATGAAGGTCCCCAGTGGATCACACAGAGCAGACAAAGCAGAAGCAGACCTGTGAGGGGGAAGCGGGAAGACCACAGGTTGTAGATCAGCCTGGATACACACAAGATGAGAAAAAGAAAAGAAAAAAAAAGGGGGGAGAGATAGAGAAGAAAGAGAGAGAAAGGAAAAAGAAAGATAGGAAGGAAGGAGGGGGAAGAGAAAAAGGGAAGGAGGAAAGAGAACGAGAAAAGAGATAGGAAGAAAGGAGGAAGGGAAGAAGGAAAAAGAAAAGAAGGAAGGAGAAAGAAAGAGAAGGCAGAGAGAGGAAGTGAGGAAGAAAAGGGGGTGGGCACAGCTCACACAATGTACTCGAAGGACACGGTGGCAAGAGGCCGGCACCCCCCACGGAGAGCTCCTGTGAGGACTTGTGATTACAGCGGGCACAGCGCTGAAGGTGGTCCAAACATTAAGAAAACTGTATAAAGCCCTAAGAAGAGGCAGGGAAGGGCTGGAGGAATGGCTTAGTGGTTAAGGCATTTGCCTGCAAAGCCAAAGGACCCAGGTTCGATTCCCCAGAACCCACATTAGCCAGATGCACAAGGGGGCGCAATGGTGCACCCATATTCTCTCATTCTCTCTCTCTCTCCCTCCCCCCCCCTTTCCTCTTTGTCTGTCAAATAAATAAATAAATAATAATAAATATTTTTTTAAAAAAGAAGCAGCAAGGAAGAGAAAACTTCAGAAAGGATTTGCCCTAACAAATCAGTTTGTGGAATCCAATAAACAGTGACATTCTGACAATTCTGAGAAAACCTGGGAATCACAGGCTTGAGTACAGAAGCCTTGAAGAAGGCAGAAATGGGTTTGGGTTCAAATCATCTTTCCACTCCCTGCTTTGGCCTCCTACTATACCCACATGGGGACAGCAGCAAGAGAAGGGTTAGGCAGGCCTCAGCTCCACCATCACGTGGACCAAGCTGAGCATAAAGGAACAGACCTCAAGATTAAGCCTTTCATATTTTGCATGTTGCATGAAGGGCCATGAATTTTCCTAAAAGAAATGAAAAAGTCAATACTTGCCTTTGGCTGACACGGAATTCCGGAGAAGTCACTGAATCATTTAATAGTCTCCATTAACCTATTATGAGCCAAAGCCTCATCTAGTCTGAACTGGAAGGGTGGAAGTGACTGACAACCAGGGGTAAAAACCTAGTTCCTTACAATAAAGTAACAGCGAGACTCACAATCATCGGAGTTGAGAAAGCCCTGACAGCTATAATGGCAAAATACCTTAATGTGCTTCCAGGAAAAAAAAAAAGCCAACTCAAGCATTTAGATGTCATGATCATTAGTAACTCAGGCAGAGCAGGATGATCATATCTACAATAATGCATTACACTAGCTCTTTTTCTCCAGGGGCTTCAATATGCTCATGAGAAAAATAAATGAGCATGCTTCATTTAGATCTAATATCACTAAGAATCAAATTTCACACTATCACGATTTCTTAGGGACATTAAGTTTAACACACTTTTTTTGGAGGGGGTGGGTTTCAAGGTAGGGTCTCACTCTAACCCAGGCTGACCTGGAATACACTATGTAGTCTCAGGGTGGCCTCAAACTCACAGTGATCCTCCTACCTCTGCCTCCCTAGTGCTGGGATTAAAGGCATGTGGCCCCAAGCACACACACACACACACACACACACACACACACACACATATATATATTTTGTTTGTTTGTTTGTTTGTTTGTTTTTGTTTTTCAAGGTAGGGTCTTGCTCTAGCCCAGGCTGACCTGGAATTCACTATGTAGTCTCAGGGTGGCCTCAAACTCATGGAGATCCTCCTACCTCTGCCTCCCAAGTGCTGGGATTAAAGGCATGCGCCACCACGCCTGGCCCCAAGCACATATTTTAAGGCATCCTCCAAAGTTGTTTACTTAGATGCAACCCCCAACTTGTAGGAAAAACCATCATCATAGAACCTAGGAATGTAAAAATTTTCCTCACCTCCACTTTTAGAAAACTAACGATTTCTTACAGTCCTCTCACGATCCTAGAGGTGTCCCAGGCAGGACTTATGAGAAGTGTCTCAAAGACTGTCACATCCCCAGAGAGAAACTGATTGATTTTTATCGCATCTGGCTGCTTTTGTTTCGTGTCAACCTAGAACTTGTACCTTCCATAAAACAAAAGGCTCAGAAACCACTCTTCTGTGATGAAGTTACGATCGGTCGGTATTCAGATTATCTGCTATCTTTATTTTTATCATTTATGTTAACAATTTTTAAAAAAATGAGAAATTCTGCCAAATGGTCTAACCCTTCCATATTAGGTGGGGCTGGTACCCTAACTAATCAGGAGTTAAGGTCTGCAAACCTCGTGCCAAATAGCTACGTGAGCAAATACTGAGATAAACAAGCCAGTCCTGGAGACAGAGGTGGGTGGAGCTGGGCTTGGTATGAATCAGGCCATCCCACAGAGTGGGTGGCTCCTTCATAAGTTGCTCTTGAGGGCACAATTAAAACTCCTATAAAAGGCCTAGCTCCCAGTTACCCGGTACACTTGCCAGTGCTCGACTTCCTCCTCTGGTGCAGTGGTAAGTCCCATCCCGTGGGGCGACGTTCTTCTGTGTGACTCTTCGTTTGTCTAGCCATGGTAGATGGCGGGGAATGGGGGGTGAGCTCCAGATGCCGGAAGGACCTGTATCTCACGGTGCGGGCAGGTGTTCATTTATTCCTCGCCATCTTCTTCTTAAGACTGGAGCCGTCACTCGGGTGGAGACGTGCTCCGAACACAAAACTTAGGCACGTCAGGCCATGATCATGTGTTCTGATGGGGTCACTTTTCTGGAAACTGTTGCCTCAAAAGTGAGCCAGTGCTCTGGTCTCTTTTCATATGTGTTCTGCCTGATACAGACATCTTTGTACAGTTATGGCATGACAGGTGTTGGAATTGAAATGAGGAGAAAAGAAAATCACCTAGAATGAACGTACCCAGCCAGTGCTGGCAACCGTGGGTTCTTTTAACACTCGGCTGCTGCTGCTGATGATGATGATGATGTTGAGTAATTCTGTTGTTGTTTGATTCCATCTTTTTGTTTCTTTGCAGTGTTAGAGATCAAATTGAGGGTCTTGAACATGTTGGACAAGCACTCTACCATTGCACTGTGACCCTGGATGCTAACTTGTTCTTATGATACCAAAATTCAAATTATTCATTTGGGTTTCTTTTTTAAAAGCCAACATCAAGAGTTTTCAGGTTCAGTTTGGCCCACTGACTCTGGTAGCCAATCAGGAAGGACCTCTCGGTATCTTTCAATAATTGAAGATTCATATTCATAGTATATTTGAGTCCAGGCAGGGCACATGCATTCTCTGTTTTTCTGCTTGGTGTATCTGAGGGTTACAAGGCTTCTTTTGATGAGGAAGCAATAGTATTTAATCTTAGAATTGGTGAGTTATTATGAATTATACTCCCAGACATCTTATAGATAAGAAATTTAGAAAATAACTCACATTCCTTTTTCACTGTTCTCTTTGTTATCACATGTCTTACTGCCACAATTAGCTGTGCATGGCTCTATCCACTTTTAGGGAATATTCCTTTTGGCTCTTTGCTTGACTTTATGAAAAAGAAAAAAGAAAACTTGGAGCAGGAGAGATGGCTTAGCAGTTAAGGCACTTGCCTGCGAAGCCTAAGGACCCAAGTTCAATTCCACAGCACCCACGTATGTAGGATGTACTAGGTGGCACATGCGTCTGGAGTTCATTTGAAGTGGCTAGAGGTCCTGGCAGGCCCATTCTCTCCCTCCCTCTCTCTCTCTCTCTTATTCTCTCTCTCTCATAAATAAGTACAATATTTTTTAAACTTGCCATGAATTCCAATACATCAGATTTAAATTCCTGCCCTCCTTTCTTCACCATCTGCTCTAAAATTAGCTGAAACAGAGAAGGAAAGGATATGGACAGTCTAAAATGAACGGTCAGTGACACGCTGACAGTAGGAAGCAGTTTGAAGATGATTTCCTGGCGTGCCCTTCCTGAATCCTATTCAAAGATAAAATGCCGTGAAAGCCCGGGTTGAAATAACTACTGCCAAAGTCTAACTGGAGATCTGTTCTAACGCAGTGTAAACGAGTCTTCCTAAAATCAGAAGCAAAGTTTTCATTCTGGGTCCTATCTTATTGTCCCAGGTTTACTTGAATTTGAAGGAAAGGAAAAACAAAACCAAAAAATGTCTCCACTTCTGAGAAGCATTGTTGATATCACTGAAGTTTTCAACCAGTATGCCTCACATAACTGTGACGGAGCATCACTGAGCAAGAAAGACCTGAAGAACCTCCTGGAAAGGGAGCTTGGGACCGTCCTTCAGGTGAGAACTAAGAAGCAACCGAAATCTGTGAACCTCGCAGTATCAGTTTTCTCCTCAGGAAAGACCAGAGGAGAGACTGGCCACATATGGCTCTTACACCACGACAGTGTCTCCATTCATTTCTGGGTCCGAAGACTCTTAATTAGCGCATGTGCATGGACTTGACCATACTGTCATTGGGAATAGGGATTAACAGAACATTATCCCCAATGATGTCAAGTCAAATTGTAGACTTGGAGAGACCTTAGTTTGTTAGTGTTGCCGCCATCTTTCAATAACTGAAATCAGCCTAGCTCTATTACAGTTGGGTTACCAGGAATATTTTACTTTGTGGGTCTCCCCCAAAACATGGACCAAAATCAGGAGCACAGGCCATTTTCAAGCAGAAATGTCTGTTGGAGAACTCTTCATAAATTTTCATTTTTTAACTCTCTCAAGGATGTTCACTCACCCAGCTATCAGTATTAAATGACAACATACAAAATTTCCCAACAATTTCTATGTTTAGAAATGGGCTCTTTTGACACTTTATATGGGGAACAAGACACACGCTGGGGCATTTTTCTAGTTGCTCTGAATATCTCTTGAGGGTCAACACAGCATTAAGTAAGTGGTGAGAGTGAAGGTTTGCTACTTATAAATAGTGCATTTGTAAAAAAAGAATCTTTATCTGCTTCTCTCACATAAATGGCTGTTTGATTGTTTTTCAAGGTAGGGTCTCGCTCTAGCCCAGGCTGACCTGGAATTCACTATGTAGTCTCAGGTGGCCTCGAACTCACAGCGATCCTCCTACCTCTGCCTCCCGAGTGCTGGGATTAAAGGCGTGCGCCACCACGCCCAGCTCTCTCTCTCTCTCTCTCTCGCTCTCATAACTGAGTGAATAAACTTTCTTGTCGTTTTAACCTTTTCAGAGACCACATGACCCTGAGACCATAGATCTGACCCTGGAACTCCTGGACCGAGATGCCAACGAGCACGTCGATTTCAACGAATTCCTCCTGCTCATTTTCAAGACGGCCCAGGCTTGTTACTACGCCCTGGACCAGGCGGCGGGGCTGGATGAGGAGAAGCGGGCCCTGGATGCGGGCAAGAGGAACCGGTTTCAGGACCGCGGACAAGAAGACCTGAGGAGATTCGAACCCCGCGACAGACCACTGGACGAGGAAGCCGGGCGCCGAGACTGGCAGAAGAGACGCGAGCAGGAGGGCTGGGAGCGCGCCGAGCGAGAGCAGAGCGATGCGCGGCGGCGCGAGCGGCGGTGGCGCGAACTCCAGGAGCCCGAAGAGCGGCCGAGCCGGCGCCAGGCCCGCCACGCCGAGGAGTTTGCGGCCGACCGGGAGCCGAGGAGGCGCGAGCAGCAGCGCAGGCGCGAACAGGTGGAGGAGAGGCTCGAACAGGAGGAGAGGCGCGAGCAGCAGCTGAGGCGCGAGCGCGAGGAGAGGCTCGAACAGGAGGAGCGGCGCGAGCAGCAGCGCAGGCGCGAGGAGAGGATCGAACAGGAGGAGCGGCGCGAGCAGCAGCGCAGGCGCGAGGAGAGGATCGAACAGGAGGAGAGGCGCGAGCAGCAGCGCAGGCGCGAACAGGTGGAGGAGAGGCTCGAACAGGAGGAGCGGCGCGAGCAGCAGCGCAGGCGCGAACAGGTGGAGGAGAGGCTCGAACAGGAGGAGAAGCGCGAGCGGCAGCGCAGGCGCGAGCAGGAGGCCCAGGTCCGGGAGGCGGCCGAGGACCGCGCCCGCGGGTGGCAGTGGCAGCTGGAACGCGAAGCGGACGCGCGTCAGAACAAAGTTTACTCGCGGCCTCGCCGGCAGGAGCCGCAGCAGCAGCAGCAGCGGCGGGAGGAGGAGCAGCGGCGGCGCTTCGGCGAGGAGGACCTCCAGCGCCCGGCGCTCCCGGAGAGCATCCCCGAGGAGCGCCGCGACGGCGAGTGGAGGTGGCACGTGGAGGACGCGCAGTTCGGGCGGGAGGAGCGGCGCCCCGAGCGGCGCTGGCGCTGGCAACCCGAGAAGGAGCGCGAGGCCCGTCGCAGCCAGGTCTTCTCCAAGCGCGGGGAGGAGGCGGACGAGCCCCGGCCCGCGGCAGAGTCTCGGGAGCGACGGGTCCAGAGGGAGGAGGAGGAGGAGAGGGAGGAGCGGCGGAGGGACGCCCGGAGGCGAGACGCGGCCCTCGGGGAGGAGGAGCCGCTGCTGAGGGAGGAGAGGAAAGAGAAAAGACGTCCCCGCCACAGCGACGCCGAGCTCCGGGAGGACGAGGAGCGGCGGGAACGCGAGGAAGCGCAGAGGCCGCGTCTGCGCGAACGCGACGCAGAATTCCAGGAGGAGCAGCTGCGCCGCCAGGACCGGGACCGAAAGTTCCGGGAGGAAGAAGAGCAGCGCCGCCAGGAACGGGAGGAGGAGCGGCTGAGGCGCCAGGAACGGGAAGAAGAGAAGCTGCGACGTGGAGAGCAGCAGGTCCGCCGCCTGGACCGTGACAGAAAATTCCGGGAGGAGGAGCAGCTGAGGCGCCAGGAGAGAGAAGAGCAGCTGAGGCGTCAGGAGAGAGAAGAGGAGCAGCTGAGGCGCCAGGAGAGAGAAGAGGAGCAGCTGAGGCGCCAGGAGAGAGAAGAGGAGCAGCTGAGGCGCCAGGAAAGAGAAGAGCAGCTGAGGCGTCAGGAAAGAGAAGAGCAGCTGAGGCGCCAGGAAAGAGAAGAGCAGCTGAGGCGCCAGGAGAGAGAAGAGGAGCAGCTGAGGCGCCAGGAGAGAGAAGAGGAGCAGCTGAGGCGCCAGGAGAGAGAAGAAGAGCAGCTGAGGCGCCAGGAAAGAGAAGAGGAGCAGCTGAGGCGCCAGGAAAGAGAAGAGCAGCTGAGGCGCCAGGAGAGAGAAGAGGAGCAGCTGAGGCGCCAGGAGAGAGAAGAGCAGCTGAGGCGTCAGGAGAGAGAAGAGGAGCAGCTGAGGCGCCAGGAAAGAGAAGAGCAGCTGAGGCGTCAGGAGAGAGAAGAGGAGCAGCTGAGGCGCCAGGAGAGAGAAGAGCAGCTGAGGCGTCAGGAGAGAGAAGAGGAGCAGCTGAGGCGTCAGGAGAGAGAAGAGCAGCTGAGGCGCCAGGAAAGAGAAGAGGAGCAGCTGAGGCGTCAGGAAAGAGAAGAGCAGCAGCTGAGGCGCCAGGAGAGAGAAGAGCAGCTGAGGCGCCAGGAAAGAGAAGAGGAGCAGCTGAGGCGTCAGGAGAGAGAAGAGGAGCAGCTGAGGCGTCAGGAGAGAGAAGAAGAGCAGCTGAGGCGCCAGGAAAGAGAAGAGCAGCTGAGGCGCCAGGAGCGCGACAGAAAATCCCGGGAGGAGGAGCAGCTGAGGCGCCAGGAGAGAGAAGAGCAGCTGAGGCGTCAGGAGAGAGAAGAAGAGCAGCTGAGGCGCCAGGAAAGAGAAGAGCAGCAGCTGAGGCGTCAGGAGAGAGAAGAGCAGCTGAGGCGCCAGGAGAGAGAAGAGGAGCAGCTGAGGCGCCAGGAGCGCGACAGAAAATCCCGGGAGGAGGAGCAGCTGCTCCAGGAAAGGGAGGAAGAGAAGCTGCGCCGCGAGGAACGCGAAAGTAAGTTCCAGGAGCAGGAGGAGCAGCTGAGGCGCCAGGAGCGTGACCGAAAATCCCGGGAGGAGCAGCAGCTGCGCCGAGAAGAGCAGCAGGTGCGCCGCCAAGAACGGGACCGAAAGCTCCGCGAGGAGGAGGAGCAGCTGCGGCGCGAGGAGCAGCAACTACGCCGCCAAGAACGCGAGCGGCAACTGCGCCAGGAGCGCGACAGGCGGTTCCGGGAAGAGCAAGAGCTCCGCCGGGAACGGGAGGAGCAGCAGCTGCGCCGCCAGGAGCGGGAGCAACAACTTCGCCAGGAGCGCGACAGAAAACTCCGGGAGGAAGAACAGCTCCGCCGGGAACGGGAGGAGGAGCTGCTGCGCCGCGAGAAGCGGGACCGGGAATTCCGGGAGGAGGAGCAGCAGCTGCGCCAGGAAGAACAAGAGCTCCGCCGGGAACGGGAGAAGGAGCTGCTGCGCCGCGAGAAACGGGACCGGGAATTCCGGGAGGAAGAGCAGCAGCTGCGCCGGGAGCGCGACCGGCGGTTCCAGGAAGAGCAAGAGCTCCGCCGGGAACGGGAGGAGCAGCAGCTGCGCCGCGAGAAGCGGGACCGGGAATTCCGGGAGGAAGAGCAGCAGCTGCGCCGGGAACGGGAGGAGCAGCAGCTGCGCCGCGAGAAGCGGGACCGGGAATTCCGGGAGGAAGAGCAGCAGCTGCGCCGGGAACGGGAGGAGCAGGAGCTACGCCGCGAGAAGCGGGACCGGGAAATTCGGGAGGAAGAGCAGCAGCTGCGCAGAAGAGCAAGAGCTCCGCCGGGAACGGGAGGAGCAGGAGCTGCGCCGCGAGAAGCGGGACCGGGAATTCCGGGAGGAAGAGCAGCAGCTGCGCCGGGAGCGCGACCGGCGGTTCCAGGAAGAGCAAGAGCTCCGCCGCGAACGGGAGGAGCAGCAGCTGCGCCGGCAGCAGCGCGACCGGAGATTCCCGGAGGACGAACGCGAGCAGCAGCTGCGCAGGCAGAAACGAGACGGTGAGTACGTGGCGGCGGCCGACGAGCAGTTCACCACGGAGAAGATTCGCCGTCAGGAGCAAGAAGAGGAGCAGAGGAGACGCCAGGAACGCGAGAGGAAGTTCCGAGAGGAGCAGATCCGTCGCCAGGACGAGGAGCAGAGGCGCCGCCAGCTCCTGGAGCCCGGCACCAGCCAGTTCGCCAGCGCTCCCGTGCGTTCCAGTCCGCTCTATGAGTACATCCAAGAGCAGAGGTCTCAGTACCGCCCTTGAGGGATGCTACCAGCGTCCTGACACCTGCCCAAGCTTCAAGCCAGTGTGTGCCGAGGCGCAACTCGCGTGTTTCTGGTGGTGGGGAAACTCTCTGATGTTAGCATGTATGTCTTTTCTTCCCAAAACTTTAAACTGCGACCCGTTTCATGACTTTCTGTTCCTCCCTTTCATTCTTTTCCCAGTTCTTTATCACAAGATGTCTTTGCACTCTGGTGCAGACCTAAGTGCGCAGTGTTTTTAAAAACGGAATAATAGGTCTTTTAAGGAGCGCGTTGTTTGGGGGAGCACTTTGTTGGATTGCCTTCAGAAGTAACAGGAGTACTGCAAAAGAATGAAGTCTCTTGTTTTGCCTGGTCTACCATCTTGTGGAGAATTCACCTTTTTTTTAAGATTGAAGTTGACCCCCCCCCCCCTTAAGCTTAAATCTTATTAGTATTTGCCTCCAAGTAGCTTTCAGTTTTGTGGCATAATCATCACAGATTCCAACGGTGGCTCAACCCTCAGATAATGAAGAGAGTAACTTCTATAAAGAGAAACGTCCCTATGAAATCAGCCCATAACTGGAAGAAACATCTGTTAATGATACTTAGCCCTGAATATTTAGAATTTGGCATTCAAGATTTTTAGACTTAAAAGCTCAAGGGAGGGAGGTGTTCCTCAAACTTAAGAACTCAATTCTTAAAACTGCCTCCTGTAATTTGTACTGCTCTCTTCTACTCCTCCCAGACCAGTTTTGATGAATTTGAAAGTAATACTTTTGTTCATTTTGGCTTAGAATCAAGCTCCTGTGATATCTATCTGTCTTGCTCTGAGGCCAATGAGAGTTCACAGAGAGTGTTGGGGAAGGAGTGGGGGGAGTGTATAAACGGGCAAAATTCTAAAGGTCCTTTGGCCTCTATACCTACAACTCATCTGCCCCTAATCTTTAGAGACCCTTATGCTATCTTGAAGACATTCTTGTGGAAGTAACTGGACTGTGTGGGGAAAAAAAAATCAATAAATGTTTGGCAAATAATTATCTTTGTCTGTCTTCACTGTGTCCAATCATGACTCAAAATCTAATCTGGAAACACATACTTTTCAATGAACTAAGGTGGTTTTATTACTATTAACTGTCCAAATATGAAAGGGAGAGGAGAGAACCATCTATTTTTCCTTATCCATTTTGTTCAGTTAAGGTGAGCCCTACATCATTTCCATCCCCACATAGACATTATAGATGACCTGCTAGTTTGAGCAACACCGTCCACAAGATGCCTGAGTCAGAAAATACTAATCGTCCTTCGATAAAATACTACATTATCTTGCTAACTAGTATTTACATAAAATACTAAATTATCATGTTAACTACTTCTTAGATAAAATACCAAATATTCATGCTGACTTAGTCCTTAGACAAAATACTAAATTATCATCCCATGGTCCTGACACCTCTAGGCCACTGCTGACGTTTATATTATTAGTAAGTAGGAAGAAGGCCTTGATCAGGATATCACCATTTTTAATTGTGAGGGTCGTGAATGAGAAAGCGTCCTGATACGGTCACCATTTTCATCAGGGGTGGACACGGGGAAGCTAAGCCTACAGCTCCTGAGCCTTCGGACCAAGCAAGGTGACAGTGGAAGGAGCCCAGCCCCTCACACTTCAGCACAGATGGAAGGTGCCTGCTGCTGCCATGGTCAGCTCCACTCTGCTGGGAGGGCCCTCCAGCCCAGACACAGTTTAGGGGAGGAAGGGGTTTATTTCAGGCTTACAGATCTAGGGGAAGTTCCAGAACTGTGGGAGAGGCTGGGCCCCTGTCACAAATCCAAGTGGACAGAGAAGAAACCACCACCAAAAGCAAGCACCAAAATTTGTAGCAGGGAAGTTTGCACCAGGCAGAGCTCAAGCATTCTGCAGACCTTTAGGCTGGAAACATATCTGCCCCTAGTAACACACCTTAGGGTTGGACCCCAGGATCCACCCACAGTGATACCTCTTCAAGCAACACAACTAGAAATCTAAGTCACAGCTTTAATGAAACATTTGAGGGGCTGGAGAGATAGCTTAGCCATTAAGGTGCTTGCCTGTAAAGGTTCAATTCCCCAGTACCCACATAAGCCAGAGGCACAAGGTGGCCATGCAGTATAGAGTTAGTTTGCAGTGGCTAGAGGCCCAGTGCACCCATTCTCCCTCCCCCCTTCCCTTTCCCTCTCTCTCTCTTTCTCTCTCTCTCTCTCTCATCTATCCTTCTCAGAAAATACATAAAATATAATTTTTAAAGGTTTTAAAAGCTGGGTCTATTGTGGGAC
Source organism: Jaculus jaculus (assembly GCF_020740685.1). NCBI lineage: Eukaryota > Metazoa > Chordata > Mammalia > Rodentia > Dipodidae > Jaculus > Jaculus jaculus. The sequence goes on along the minus strand of NC_059120.1, from coordinate 55,933,243 downwards.
ATAAATTCCAAACTACCATACCTATCAAAGACAGAATGAAGAAACTCCCTGACATTCTTGGAATTTTCCCTCTCAAATGGTTTCTAGCTGTAAAACTATTTTTCTTCTGTGGTTATTTTTTTTCTTCCATACAGTTGTTACAGAAGCCCTAAGATGATGTGATGAAAAAGCGAATCCTGTCTTATAAACTGAAGTGTTCCACGTGTGTGTGTGTGTGCGCGCGCGCGCGCGTGTGTGTGTGTGTGTGTGTGTGTGTGTGTGTGTGTCGTGAGAAAGTTACATATGGAAGCCTTAACTCACAGCAACTCAGAATGCACCCTTATTGAGAGATGAAGTATTTCAAGAGGTAATGAAAATGAGCTTAGGTTGAGTCTTAATCCAATATAACCAATAGCTTTATAGTAACAGAAAATTTGAACACAGGCTCAGAGGGAAGATGATAGGAAAACATAGGGTCTCCTCCCAGCCAAAAGAGAGAGCCTAGAACAGACAGCTTCTTCCCTGTAAACCTCACAAAATCAACCCTGCTGTCACCTTGATCTTGGACTTCCAAGCCTCTGGAACTGTGAGAAAAGAAAAATTTTAAGCCACCAGTTTGTGTTACAATAGCTCTAATACATTGTGTAAGGCAGATATGTTGCTAGATAAACCCCTTCATTTTGATGTTCTTTATCTTTAACATTGTATAAACAGGTCTGGTTGCTTAAAGGCTCTTATTTTAATATTTTATTTTTATTTATTTATTTGAGAGAGAGAACAGGCACTCCAGGGCCTCCAGCCACTGCAAACTCCAGACGCATGTGCCACCTTGTACATCTGACTTATGTGTTTCCTGGGGAATCAAATCTGGGTCCTTTGGCTTTGCAGACAAGTGCGCCTTGACTGCTAAGCCATCTCTCCAGCCTTTAAAAGCTCTTTCATCAAACAATGGAAAGAAGGCTATAAAAAAGCTCAATAGCCTAGGGCTCATTCATTCATTTATCCATTTAACAAATATCTATTGAGCTCCTGAACTGTGTTACTCATGGTTCCAGGCAAAATACACACAGGGGTGAATAGTAATTCCGGCCTCACTTTACTGTGTCTATGTGACTTTGTATAAGCTGCGTGAGCTTTCTGGAACTCCACGGTTCTATATTTCATCTATGAAGCTTAAGCAGCTATCATCAATATTATTCCCAGGATGAGAAAAAATATCACTTCTATCGAGAGGCTGAATCAGGAGTATCATAAGTTTGAGACCAGCCTAAGCTACACAATGAATTCTAGACTAAAGTGGCCTACATAGAGAGACTTTGTGACTTTTTTTTTTCCAACTCTAGCATTCAACTTATTCAACTGAAACTCTCAAATTATCCTCACTCCAGACTCCACCACCTTTAGCTAGCAGAAAAACAGGAAAAATAATTGAGGAAAGTGACCATTAGAGCCTACTTCCATTTCAAAGATCCTTTCTTTCCAGCTGTGGTAGTTTGATTCAGGTGTCCCCCATAAACTTAGGCATTCTGAATGCTAGGTTCCCAGCTGATGGAGACTTGGGAATTAACGCCTCCTAGAGGGAGTGTATTGTTGTGGGCGGACTCATGGGTACTATAGCCAGTTTCCCCATGCCAGTATTTGGCACACTCTGGTTGCTATTGTCCGTCTTTTGTTGGTCAGGGGGAGATGTCTACCTTCTGTTCATGCCATCGTTTACCCTGCCATCATGGAGCTTCCCCTTCGAGCCTGTTGGCCAAAACAAACCTCTTTTTCCCCACAAGCTGTTCTTGGTTGGGTGATTTCTACCAGCAGTGCTGAACCTGACTGCAACACCAACCAACCAGGCTTGAATTTTATTCTAATATTTATTTGCACGGAGAGACAGAGAGAGAATGGGCACATCAGGGCCTCTTGCCGCTGTAAATGGACTCCAGGCGCATGCACCACTTTGTGCACCTGGCTTTATGTGATGTCGTAGAAGACAGTTCCAATGTTGCTGGGACGAATATCCAACCAGACAGTTTTATGGGAAGAAGGAATTTATTTCAAACTTACTGAATCCCGGGGATGGTCCATCGATGGGGGAAGAAGCTAGCTTCTATTCATAAATCCAAACAGAGAGAGAAACCACCATCCAGCAACACCAAAGAGCAGCAAGCACAAGCCAGCAGCAAGCAGGACCCCCCCCACACACACACACACACACACATCTCACACCTCTCTGCATACCTCTGGGCTGGACTCCAGGATCCACCCCCAGTGACACCACCTCCAGCCAGGTGTCCGGAGACCCAAGTTACAAGCTTAGTAAAGCACCTGAGTCAACAGGGTCCAACACACACATTCAAGAGTACTGGGGGGCTGGAGAGATGGCTTAGTGGTTAAGCGCTTGCCTGTGAAGCCAAGGACCCTGGTTCAAGGCTCGGTTCCCCAGATCCCACGTTAGCCAGATGCACAAGGGGGTGCACGCGTCTGGAGTTTGTTTGCAGAGGCTGGAAGCCCTGGCGTGCCCATTCTCTCTCTCTCCCTCTATCTGTCTTTCTCTCTGTGTCTGTCGCTCTCAAATAAATAAATAAATAATTTTAAAAAAAGGACTCTTGGGCTGGAGAGATGGCTTAGCGGTTAAGCGCTTGCCTGTGAAGCCTAAGGACCCCGGTTCGAGGCTCGGTTCCCCAGGTCCCACGTTAGCCAGATGCACAAGGGGGCACATGCGTCTGGAGTTCGTTTGCAGAGGCTGGAAGCCCTGGCGCGCCCATTCTCTCTCCCTCCCTCTATCTGTCTTTCTCTCTGTGTCTGTCGCTCTCAAATAAATAATTTTTAAAAAAAATTAAAAAAAAAAAGAGTACTGGGAAGTCAAACCCAGGCTGTCAACAAGTGCCTTCAGCCATTGAGCCAGCCCCCTGAATTTCATTCTATTCATCTCCCACAATCCTTCTCAGAGTTTATCACCCACATTTATTCACTGAGAAAGAAGATTTTAAACCAATCCTATTTTCTCTGACCTTAATTACTACCTTCCAATTTATGAGCTTAATATCGAAATTTGATTATTCTCATTCTTTTTTAAAATAATTTTTTATTTTTATTTATTAGAGAGAGAGAGAGATAGGACACACCAGGACCTCTAGCCACTGCAAACGAACTCCAGACACATGAGCCACCTTGTGCATCTATCTGACTTACGTGGGTCCTGGGGAATCTAACCTGGGTCCTTTGGCTTTGTGGGCAAGCACCTTAACTGCTAAGACATTTCTCCAGCCCTATTTCATTCTTTTAAAGGAAGAAAACTTAGTCCTAGAATTTACTCCCACTCAAACAAAAATTCATTACCCACTAGTGGTTAAGACCTGACCTCTGTTCCATCTTCTGAACTAGTTACACATTGCTAATATTTTCATTCAGTCTTGGTAATTGTAAAATTTTCAGCAAATGTACCAGGGCTGTAATCTGAAGATTACCATCTGTGTAGCATATAATATGTAATAAGCACACTTCCTTTGTTAGTGAAGAATTTGAGAGTCAAACACAATGACCTGAAACTAATCCAACAGATTTCTGAGCAAGTTAACGTTTCCTGAACCCTTAAGATGTCCACAGAAAACACTCATAGTACAAAAGTCTATAGAGGGCTGGAGAAATGGCTTAGCGGTTAAATGCTTGCCTGTGAAGCCTAAGGACCCTGCTTTGAGGCTCGATTCCCCAGGACCCACGTTAGCCAGATGCACAAGAGGGTACATACGTCTGGAGTTCGTTTGCAGTGGCTGGAGGTCATGGCACGCCCATTCTCTCTATCTGCCTCTTTCTCTCTCTGTCTGTCCCTCTCAAATAAATAAATAAATAAAAGTCTGTAGAATTTGGTTTTATCACTCTGCAAGACAAAGTCCGAGGTCTGGAGTTTTGAATTTACGGGCTGCCACGATCTAGTGTCAATCTACCTTTTAAACCCTGGATCCCACAAGACCTCTGGAGCCAACCACACCAGTCTCTATGGTCATAAGGACACCATGTGATGGTCCTTGCTTCAAGGACTTAATGGCAGAGCTGTGTCCTTGTGGAGTGCTTCTCTCCTTCCTGCAATTTCTACCCAGATTACACCACCTGGATTGAATCCCAGCTCCTCTCTAAAATATTCCTAATCACCTTGACACGCAATGATATTTCTCTTCTGTGAGGTTCTAAAACATGGCATCTGACCATCTGTTAGTTGATTCTGCCTTCGTTGGCTTGATATTCGTTTTGTCTTCCTACTGAGATTGCTGGAAACACCTTAAAAACAGAGACTACAACATGGAATTTTGGGGGGGGGGATAATAAGCAACATAACTCTAAGAAGTTTAAGGAAACACACGGTCTATTTCACGAGAAAACCACACCCAAAACCTTGACCTGGGATTTCAACTGTACTTCGTTATGATGAAGCCTCCTTCACTTTTACGCGTTGGGCTCAAGGAAGTGCGTAGAAGTGGGGTGAGCAAAGGGTTCATGAGATCAGCAACACCTGACTGTGCAAGCAGGATCACAGATAGATTGGGTTCCCAAGGAAACATGTTGTGTTGTGTTGCATTTTCAAGGTTTGGGTCTCACCCTCGGCCAGGCTGACCTAGAATTCATTTTATAGTCAGTCCCAGGCCGGACTCAAACTCACGTCGCTCCTCAGATCTCTGTCTCCTGAGTGCTGAGATTAAAGGTGTGTGCCACCATGCCCAGTTCCAAGGAAACATACTTAAACTGAAACCTGATGAGATATGTATGAGTGTAGTGTGTGGAAGAGGAAAACTGAAGTTCTCCCAAGGAAAAGTGGAGTGCATAGTTAAAGACGGAAGCCATAATAGATTCAAGAAAATCAAAACTTGCTTTGCCTTGGGCCTAGACTCTCGGTAAGCCAATGGCAAAAGCAGAGGCTAGAGAGGTTTGTGACAGTCCTACAAGCATGTTAAGTTTACCTAGAGGGCAATAAAGAATTGGTGTCATTTTATTTTTTTTAATTTTTTTGTTTATTTTTATTGAATTATTTGAGAGTGACAGACAGAGAGAGAGAGAGAGAGAATGGGCGCGCCAGGGCCTCCAGCCACTGCAAACGAACTCCAGACGCGTGCGCCCCCTTGTGCATCTGGCTAATGTGGGTCCTGGGGAATCGAGCCTCTAGCCAGGGTCCTTAGGCTTCACAGGCAAGCGCTTAACCGCTAAGCCATCTCTCCAGCCCACGAATTGATGTGATTTTAAGCAAGGGAATGATTTAAAAGATTGGCATTAATTTTTTTTATTTTAGTTGAGAGAGAACGAGGGAGACAGTATGGGAGCATTAGGCTTCTAGACACTGTAAACGAATTCCAGAAGCATGCACTACCTTGTGCATCTGGCTTATGTGGGTCCTGGGGAATTGAACCTGGTTCCTTCGGCTTTGCAGGCAAGTAGCTTAACCACTAAGGGTAAACTTTCCTGTCTGTTTTTGATCTTTCGTGTTCCTGATCTAATGTGTGCAAATAGTCTTGCCCATTTCTAGCTCTTGGTTTGCATTCATAGTTTTGTGTTCACACTAAGTGGAAAATTTGTGGCAGGGTTGAGGAAAGTCATTCTAGACTTCCACTGTGACCTTCCAGGAAGAATGAACTCTGAAGGGTAGTTCTTATTTCTCCCCCCCCCCTCTTTCTCTCTCTCTGTCTCTCTCCTCTCCCTCCCCCTCCCCCTGGTCCCTTGCTCTCTCCCTCTTTCTCATTTCTGTACAGAATTAGAAGCGACAGACCACCACACAGGGATGATTCTGAGATCTGTTTAAGAATGAAGGCTGGAGAGATGGCCTAGTGATTAAGGTGTTTGCTGGCAAAGCCAAAGGACCCTGGTTCAATTCCCCAGGACCCATATAAGCCAGATGCACAGGGACACATGTGTCTAGAGTTCGTTTGCAGTGGTTGGAGACCCTGGCACACCCATTCTTTCTCTGTCTCTCCTCTCCTCTTCTCTTCTCTCTCTCTCTCTCTCTCTCTCTCTCCTTGCAAATAAACAAATAATTTTTTTAATTACTCATTTAGGAAAAAAAAAAAAAAAAGAATGAAGAGCCAGGTGTGGTGGTGCATACATTTAATCCCAGCACTTGGAAGGCAGAGGTAGGAGGATCACCGTGAGTTTGAGGCCAGCCTGAGACCACATAGTGAATTCCAGGTCAGCCTGGGCTAGAATAAGACCTTACCTCAAAAAAACAAAAACAAAAGAATGAGTAACCAGGACCTTCTTCTGGAGTACGGAGGAGTTGTTTGTAGCTCACTGTACTGAAAGTCTGAATACTGTTTTAAACATTAGAGAGCAATCTCTTGCCATCCCTCTGAGTCACTCACTGCCCACTGAGAGGGTGGGTATTAGTTAACTGGTCTTGAGCAAGCACTGCAAATCTCTGGAGCCAGCCCTTGCATTGTCCAGTGACAAGGCAGGAGACAGCTGGGACTCTCTAAATAAATAGATGCTACAACACAAAGCCACACACATTCAATGCTAACAGAGAGCTGTGGTCTTCTGTGAACCAGTCCTGTCTTACCTCTTCCCGTAACAGGACTCCCTGTCTAAGCTAACCACTGAGCAGCAGTCACTCAGCCTTCGTGTGCACAGTTCCAGGCACAGAGGTCTTGTTGCCTTAGGAACAGCACATGCTCTCGTCAGGCCACTCTCCTCTCCGAAAGTTCGTAGAAAGAACTAGCTTGTTTGCTAGAAATCCACAACCGCTGATCTGAGCTGTGTTCTCTGGCACTGCACAGGAACTCACTAGGAAGCCCGTGTCTCAGCAACAGATACTCTTGAGATATTTATTTTCTTTTTTTTATTATTTTATTTTTGGTTTTTTGACTCTAGCCCAAGCTGACCTGGAATTCTCTATGTAGTCTCAGGCTGGCCTCGAACTCACGGCGATCCTGAGTGCTGGGATGAAGGTGCACACCATCACGCCTGGCTCTTGAGATAGTTCAAGTCTGGGTCCTGGCTCTTCCATTTACGAGGAGAATGTCCACAGGCAAGTTGCTCAACAGTTAAGAGCCCTCTCCTCCTTATCTGTTGAAAGAGGATAATAATAGGGACTGCAAAGGTTAAGATTCTCATGGAAAGCACCTGACATGTCATGCGTATTCAGTAGGCATTAGTTCTTTTTCTCTTCCACACCCATAAAAAGGCATAATATAGTCAAAGACAGGTTTTATGTCTCTCCTAACTCTTCTTTCCAACGGAGCCTTAACATACCCAATTTCCTTCCACTACTTCTCATGACCCTTGGCACTCCAAGGCAAGGATACGTAACTTATTCAACTCCAAATAACCCAGTGTCTGACATAGTGTTTGAGCAATACTTTGTATTCATAGGATGTTAACCAGTCCAAAAAAAAAAAAACCACTAAAATGATTTCTACACGTCAAACCCAACTTCCAGTAGAAGTCTTCTCCTTGGTAGGGAGGGAGGTTTTGAAGAAACTAAGAATGAGGTTTTTTTCCCCCCAATACTTAGTTACTTGCACTTTTCTTGATTATCAGAAAACTCAGAACAAAGGCTTTTGCTGAGCAGCAACGCATCCTTTGAACTCAGTTTTCTCACTGACTTAAGCCGTCTTCATCCTTCACTGACTGACCCGTGTCCTGTGTGCGTTTGCATAGGTCCGTTACCTGTTCTTTATGTCCCTTGAAAAGAAGGCAAGGAGGTCAAAGACATATTCTGTGTTCATTTCACCATCTAAGAAGACACTTAATATAATTTCCTGTTAGTTAATAACTCTTCCCTGGACAGGGTCTCAGATCTATGAAGCGGTATCTCACACGCATGTCTGTCCCTGCTTCAGCTTCCAAGTCTCCTCATCCCCCTCACAGGCTGTAGCAGATAGCTTTAGTTTCGCTGAGGTGAACGAACACACAGGGAGAACACAGTAATACAGGTGCTTATGCCTAAGCTCTTTAAATTATATTTCTAAAATGCCCTGTAAGGGCTGGAGAGATGGCTTAGCAGTTAAGGCGCTTGCCTGTGATGCCCAAGGGCACAGGTTTGGTTCCGCAGTACCCAGATGTGCGTAGTGGTGCATGCATCTGGAGTTTGCAATGGCCAGAGCCTCCCTCTCTCTCTCTCTCATAATATATAAATAAAATATTTTTAAGAACCCTTTAAAAGCAGAAATCAAGCTGGGCGTGGTGGCGCACGCCTTTAATCCAAGCACTTAGGAGGCAGAGGTAGGAGAATTGCTGTGAGTTCAAGGCCAACATGAGACTCCATAGTGAATTCCAGGTCAGCCTGAGCCAGAGGAAGACCCTACTTCGAAAAACCAAAAAGAAAAAAGAAAAAAAGAAAAACAGCAGAACTCAATCACATTTTAAAAATAGCATCAGCTTAGGTAAGCAAGGTTCTGCACACACACCCAGCCAAGAGATTTTTGTTTTGTTTTCTTTTCTAATGCTGCCTTTGGGCAAGAAGGGCTAAATGAAAACAGCTGAATCGACTAGTTTCTCCAATTTTGTCCCATGACTAAGCAGGCCTTTTGTTTTTAAGCACATGACCGGCACCTATCTCTCAAGGTAGGTCAAGTGCAGGCCATCCTTTGGGCAGAGGGAAGAATCAGATGACTTCAGAGCAACTGGCCAGCCCTGTGATTTGTCAGCCAAAATTATAATTGTGTCCTCGGGTTAAAAAACAGAAAGAAAACAAAAGGTTCACCCCGAAGCCCTGCAAATTCTTCAGAACTATCGCCTGCAAAGGCTGGTAAATAGAAAAAGAAGCCTTCTCCACTTCTTTTGGACAAATCTGACCCGATGTGGCAGAAGCTGCCTAAAGAAAGAGATGGAAGGAAGACGAGCTGAGGGCAGAGGAGAGACGGGCTTTGGCCGTGATGAATCAGGTCATCAGACCCAGAGGGTGTCTGCTTCTAACTGTGCAATTAGATGCTCAATAAAAAGGCTCCGTGCAGGCTGTGGGCTCGCAGCCCGTTGCCCCGCGCTCCACTTGCTGGCGTTCCCGAGCGAGGTAAGTCTCACGGACTATGTGCCCAAGCTTGCACAGCTTCGCTCACCTGTGAGCCGGTGTTAGCTGCTCAGAGGACGGCGACCCTGGCAGCAGCAAGAGCCAGGCGAAGCGAGGTCCTTGCTAATGGAAATTCTTCTGCCACTTTCCTTTGTCTCAAAAGCCACAAACCGTGTAGATGGCGTAGCTGGATGGTTAATAAGGCATGGGACTTGGATCTGTATTAAAAGGAGAGTGTAGATTCATTTAGATGATGGGTGATGAGCGAGAAGCTGGGACTCTGTTTTACCAGTGGGATCAGCTGGAACAGTGTCTTCCTGGTAAACTTGCAAACACAGAAATAGCTTCTTTTTTTCATTACTTCTCTTCCCTCTAGAAGCTTTACTAACTTTATCTATTAATTTATTTGCCTGTGTGTGTGTGTGTGTGTGTGTGTGTGTTATGGGTGTGCCAGGGCCACTTGCCACTGCAAACCAGTGATAAATATGTGCGACACTTTTTGCATCCGGCTTGACGTGGGTGGCTTGGGAACTGAGCTCCAGTCCAACAGGCTTTGCAAGCAAGCACCTTTTCACGGCTGAGCCATCTCCCCCAGCTCCAAGCTTTTTGTTGTTGTTTTGTTTCTGTTAGAGGTAGGGTCTCACTCTGACACAGGCTGACCTGGAATTCACTATGTAATCTCAGGGTGGCCTAGAACTCTCGGTGATCCTCCTACCTCTGCCTCCTGAGTGCTGGGATTAAAGGTGTGCGCCACCGTGCCTGGCTCCTCCAAGCTTCCTTAACTTGGAAAAGGTAGACTTTCTTTCCTGAGTAGAGGAGGCAGGATTCAGCCAACATCAGAGAAAAGGAGATGGGAAATTCTCATGGGGGGGTTGATCCTCCTGTGTGGGCTTCATCTGTGCAGTACATACTCAGTACTTACACTCAAATCCTTTTTCTCCCTCTCCTTGAAAAACACATGCTCTCTGGACACCTGAGTGTGGCTGTTACTAACGCACAGGGGAAGTGTCTGCTCCTTTACCAGATCAGCTCTCACTGCAAAGCCAGATGGTCCTGGGGCTCAGGGGGCAGGATTTCAAGACCCAGAATACAGCAGACAGGAGCCGCAGAGCTGGGGCAGAGCAAGAAGAAAGGTGAGGGCTGGAGAGATGGCTTAGCGGTTAAGCGCTTGCCTGTGAAGCCTAAGGACCCCAGTTGGAGGCTCGATTCCCCAGGACCCACGTTAGCCAGATGCACAAGGGGGCGCACGCATCTGGAGTTCGTTTGCAGTGGCTGGAGGCCCTGGCGCGCCCATTCTCTGTCTACCTGTCTCTCTCTCTCCGTCTCTCTCTCTCTGTCACTCTCAAATAAATAAATAAAAATGAACAAAAAAAAAAATTTTTGAAAAAAAAAAAAAAAGAAGAAAGGTGATCTTCGTACGCCTTTCCTGAAGGGTCTGTTCCCCGGACGTGAGCTTCCTTCTTTCTCGTAGTCTCTCCTGAGCGCATGAAGATGCCACGGCTTCTGAGAGACATCCTCTGCATCATCGAGACATTCCACAAGTACGCCCGCGCGGACAGTGACGAGGCGGCGCTGACGCCCGCAGAGTTGAAACGGCTTCTCGAGGTCGAGCTCGGGGACTTTCTTCAGGTGAGGTGCTCACAGAGCGATGGACGTTCGTCCCCACTTGCCACCTCCTAATCCAGGCAAGATGGGCACAAATGACCTCTGCCCTTTTTGACACTCTGCTAATCAGCTCTCAGCTTTCACTGACCTTTGAACTTTTTTTTTTTTTTTTCATCTCAGTTGGCTTGCCATTGCTTAGCCAGTCCTAGAGAGAAAAGGGGGTTCTCATTGCTGGAACTACTGCTGGGCAAGGCAGACCTCATAGGAGAGTCAGACCACATGCATCCAACTACAACCCGCATGCGATACAAAGCCCCTCAGTCGTGGCGCCAGGACGATCAATAGCATCAGAACCAAGAATTCTTGCCGGGCGCGGTGGCACACGCCTCTCATTCCAGCTCTCAGGAGGCAGAGGTAGGAGGATCGCCGTGAGTTCAAGACCAGCCTGAGACTACATAGTGAATTCCAGGTCAGCCTGAGCTAGAGCGAAACCCTACCTCGAAAAAAGAATGCCAGCCAGGCATGGTGGTGCACACCTTTAATTCCAGCGCTCAAGAGGCAGAGGTAGGAGGACTGCTATGAGTTCAAGGCCAGCCTGAGACTACATAGTGAATAGCCTGGGCTAGAACGAGACTGTACCTCCAAAAACCAGAAAGAAAAAAAAAAAAAAAAGAAAGGATTCTTGGTATTTAAAGAAAATCTACTCCTTTGAGGAAAAATATCAAAAAATAGAAGATTCCATGTTTAGAAAAAGTGGGGAGGTCAAGAGATGGCTTAGCAGTTAAGGCACTTGTCTACAAAGCCAAAGGACCCAGGTTCAATTCCCCAGGATCCACATAAGCCAGAGGCACAAGGTGACACATGCATGTGGAGTTCATTTGCAGTGGCTGGAGGCCCTGGCATGCCCATTCTCCCTCTCTTTCTCTCTCCCTATTTCTATATCTCTCTTTCTCCCTAATAAATAAATAAAAATATGTTTTTTAAAACATAGAGGATTCTTAGGGGATCTGCACCTACGGTACTCTTGACCACATGCAGATAAGCTGATTTCTCTTTGTGTGTTATGCAGCCGCATGTCTTTCATGCCGTGGAAAGAAAATTGAACCTTCTGGATATTGACAGAAATGGCACCATCAGTTTTGAGGAGTTCATTCTTACCATATTCAGTTTATGGGAACTCTGTTATCTTGACATACAATCATTAAATTCAGAGCAAAGACAGGCGTCTAACACCGAGAAGACCAACTCTGTGGACCCCGGGGCAATCGCCAGAAGTGGCCAGGCAATAGAAGGGACTCTGCCAGGTCACGGAATGACATCGTCAACTCAGCTCGGCCATGAGGAGGGTGACGCAGTTGGACATAACCAGGTGAGCCCACGGGAAGACAAAAAGACTCCCAACCTTCCGGGGCAAGCAGCTGAGCCCAGTGGCCCTCAGAGCCGACATGTGGAAGATGACGAGCAGGAAGCAGCCCAAGACGGAGCAGTAGCCAGAGATGACAGGGCTCACCTTAGGACAAGCAGGCCATTAGAAGGATCAAAACAGACCAGCACCGTGACAGAGGAAATCCCCCCAGAGGAAGACAGACCACTCAGGAGGCTGAGCAATGCCAAGGTGAGAGACCACTTTGCAGAAGAGAACGTGGAGCTGCAAAAAGAGGTAGCTCAGAGCCCCCCTGAAGACCAGGACATTGCCACCGAGAGAGGTACTGAGAAAGGCTCTAAATCTCAAGCTCTGTCCCTGCAAGGAGAAGACGAGACCAGCTCAGAGCGCGCCCGCTCGCCAGGGCAGGCGGCTGCCAGGAAGTCATCTCGGACCCAGGAACTGGCGGAGCCTGTGGATGCCAACAGAAGAGCTGAGACTCAGGAAGCAGGAAAGGGTCCTGACCAAGCACCACCCGAGACGGCAAACCCAGATGAGCCAGAGGCTGACCGCAGAGCACCAGAAACCCGCGAATTATCTGCACAAGAGAGAGCGCATGAACCAAGTGACCAGCCAGCCCAAAGCAGCCCCAGGAATGTCCCCGAAGCCGAAAGGGAAGGGGACAGTATTCCCGAGGCACAGAAAAAACGTCAAGGGGAAACTCAGCCACCGGCCCTGGAAACCCAAACACAGCACGGGAACTCCCAAGAGCTCCGAGGAACATCGAGGGAACGAGACGCTGACGAAGGGTCTAGTGCACAAGACCTAAGCTCAGAAGAAGGAAACCAGAACCGCCCTGAACTTGAGGGGAAAGAGACAAGACCTGCTGAGGGGAGCAGAGCAAAAGCACTTGTGATCAGCCAACATAGCCCCTCGGCTGAAGCGACACCAGGAGCAAGAGAAAGAAGACACGATTGGGCACCACTTGGGGAGCAGTCTCAGGAACCCAGTAGGGAGCCCAGGCCTCACAACAAGCCAGTAGGGAAGGAAGACAGCTATGAGAAGAAGGACTTCAACTCACCAGCTACACAGAATGAGAGCTCCTGTGAACCTCCTAACAGCCTGGCTCCTGAGACACGTGAACTGCCCATTCCAGAAGATTCTCAGAGTCAGGGAGACCCCCGTGGAGGATCTGTGCAAGGAGATCACCGTAACAACCCGGGTGCCCAGAAACACGGGGTGCCAGACGAGCGCAGCAGAGCACGGGAAGTCGAAGTTCTGTCCATGCAAGAGGAGGATGTGCACCGCCCAGGGGGACAGGAACCATCTGCCAGAGAACACGACGGTCTGGGTTTAGGTCCCAGAGGAGTCCCAGGGGCAGCGATGGAGCCTGACGGACACCCGGAAGCACAGGAGTCCACAGAGGAAGGTGACGACAGAGCGTCCCCGGAGGCAGAGAGCTCCAGTGGCCTGGACGCAGGCTTCCCTGAGCAGACTTCCACGGTGACGCTCCCTGGGAAGGAAGGCAGCAGAAAAGAACGCAAGGTCCATGACTCAGACAGGGAAGAAGATGACAACCCAGGGACCCAGGAAGCCACACTGAAAATTCTTGGTGAGGACAGCTCAGCCTCCCCCACAACCGATCAGAGAAAAGAGGATCCTGCAACGTTGGAGAAAGAAGATGAAAGTCCCCAAGAGCCATCAGAAGTGGATGACCCAAACAGCAATGAGTAGTTGACCTTCACCACCAGACAAGTTATGAGGAACTTCACACATTTTTCACATGCCCTGCGGCTCCTTCCTTCCCAACCACCCCGAGTCCCCGGTCACACATCTGGGTGCAGATTGGTAATCTTTTACTTCCCCTCTCTAAATTTCTACAAGTACAGATAACAGAGCATGTAGTAGTCGATACAACCCTTACCATACATGCTATTTCCAAGGGCCAAAAAGAACTTTATCATGAGATAATTTCTCTTAATTTATCTGTCACTAAAATGTACAAGAAAAATATATCTGCCTCCTTAGCACAATAGGCAGTGAATCGGTCTCATAAAATATAGAAAGATTCCTTTTACATCTTTTAGCAGGTACCCATTTTTTTTTTAAATGTAGCATAGAAAGTTATGAGGCTTTGCAATACAAACTTATTATAAAATATTACTTCGTAGGGCTGAGGAGATGGCTTAGTGGTTAAAGGTGCTTATTTGCAAAGCCTGACAGCCTGGGTTCAATTCCCCAGAGGAGGTGCATACATCTGGGGTCCATTTGTAGTAGCATGAGGCCCTGGAATATTCTCATTCTATGTTCATTCTCATTCTATCTATCTATCTCTATCATTTCAAATAAACTAATAAAAATATATTAATCCATACAACCAGATTGTTTATTTCATGTCATTTACTAAAAGGATTTAAGTTTATCCTAAAAATTTATCCCTGAAAATAACTTCAGATGTGACCATAATTTAAGGTAATTATTTTTTGTTTATTTTATTTATTTATTTGATGGGGGGAGCAGAGAAAGAGCGAGAGAGAGAGAGCAAATGGGTGCACCAGGGCCTCCAGACATTGCAAACAAACTCTAGACACACATGTCACCGTGTGCATTTGGCTTCCGTGGGTCCTAGGGAATCGAACCTCAGTCCTTGGGCTTTGCAGGCAAGTGCCTTAACCACTAAACCATCTCTCCAACCCTTAATGTAATTATTATTTTCTAATACTTATTTAAAGAAGGAAGTCCATGGCTATTTGTTCACATGCAGATATAGCTGAATGAGTTCATTCAATAATTTATCCAATAAACTTTCATTAAATCCCACTCCTTATACAAGCTTTTCATAGCTCCTGACTCAAATAAGCAATCAGAATGATTACGAGAGAAGAGAGAATAAAAATGTAAAGTATGCTTGATTCCATTAGTTCTTGGAGCCAATCATCCAGTAAGCCTACTAAATGTTTGCCTGTGTGGCTTTTCTGGAAGCACTGAATTAAAATTGACAATTAAATAACTTGATCAATTTATCTTTGGGCACATTTTCCCTTCATCCTCCACCTTGCCGTAGAGATACTGAACAGAGACGATCTATGGCATATTAAAAGGCCAGGGGCTGGAAAGATGGCTTTGTGGGTAAAGGCACTGGCTGGAAAAGCCTAGCAGCCCAAGTTCAATTCCTAAGCCACCCAAGCAAGTCAGACATGAAAAGTGACACAAATGTCTGGTGTGTGTATGCAGCCACAAGAGGCCCTGGTGTGACCACACACACATGTGCATGCACACATGCATGTGCAAATAAATAAAACACTTTAGGATTAGCAAAAGCTAGATGTAAACCTAAAGTTCATTATGGAAAGGGTTAGCTAATTTATGGCTATATTATGTGCTATGAAATAAGAAAAATGATTAGAAATTATGAATTAGAGTGTTCTTTAGATACACAAGGAAAGATTATACATATTCACATATATATAACATGTACATGTACATACTTCTATATATGTTGTCTACAGAACCATGCCAAGGAACGTGTTATATATAGTATGTGTATTACACAGAAAGTATATGTACATATTATATATAATATGCATTTGTTATATAGACAGCAGATGTATATATATGCATTATATATAACTTATATTTAATATATATTTTATATATTACTTATTTAATGTATATTATAATATATAATTTTTAATTATTTAAAAATAATATAATTTATTTTTGGTCACCATCCTCAAAAAATTATTTTTTGGGGGATTTCAAAGTAGGGTCTCACTCTAGCACAAGCTGACCTGCCACTCACTCTCTATAGTCCCACGCTGGCCTCGAACTCACAGTGATCCTCCTACCTCTGCCCTCCGAGTGCTGGGATTAAAGGCGTGCGCCACCACGCCCGGCGCTAAAACTCACTTTGGTGAAGATGGCATTACTCAACCTGACGAGCCTAAGGCCCTCTTCGTGGCCTTGGTCTTCTTTGTGGCACCCACATGGAAGACCACCTCTCTCGAAATGTTGCCTTTGCTGGTTTGCCCGCGCCCCCACATGTCCAGCTCCCCAGGATCCCAAGGGTGCGGGCTATTTCCAGGGTTTCCCTTGGGAACTCGCTCGGACCTGGTTATGGGTACCGCTCCACTCGGCAGAGTCTCAGTCCACCTTGTTCAGACCTAACATTAACCCAGCTCTACAAATGCTCACAGCTAATAGCCCTGAAAATTTCAATCACTGGCCCCTAAACCAGCTTGTCCTTTCAAGTCCCTTCTTCTGTTATCCCCTCAGTCCCCATCCCATCAAAGGCTCACACACTGCAATCACCGTTTGACTTGACTCTTTTTAGTCTTCATATCTAGTTTTCCGTCATCTTAATAAAGTTTGCTTCAAATCCATCTTCCAGGGGCATCTTTTATTCTCCACTCTCTATAGGATTTCACGTACCTAAAATCATGTCTCTCTCCCCCCCACCCTTTTGTTAATTTTTTTTAATTATTATTTATTTATTTATTTGAGAGAGACAGACACACAGAGAGAAAGACAGATAGAGGGAGAGAGAGAGAATGGGCGCGCCAGGGCTACAGCCTCTGCAAACGAACTCCAGACGCGTGCGCCCCCTTGTGCATCTGGCTAACGTGGGTCCTGGGGAACCGAACCTCGAACCGGGGTCCTTAGGCTTCACTGGCAAGCGCTTAACCGCTAAGCCATCTCTCCAGCCCATGTTAATTTTTTTTTTCAAGGAGAGAAAGGAAGAATGGGTATACCAGGGTCTCAAGCCACCGAACACAAACTCTGCATGCGCCACTTTGTGTGCCCAGCTTTACTTGGGTACTGGGGCATTGAACCCAGGTTGTGAGGCTTTGCAGGCAAGTGCCTTAACTGCTGAGCCATCTCTCCAGCCCCTTTTCCATCATCTTGATAAAGTTTTCCCTAAACCCATCGTCCAGATGCATCTTTTCTTCTCCACTCTCTACAGGACTTCGCGTATCTCAGAGGTCTCTCACTCCCCTGGTAGGGAGTGTCTGAATGCTGCCTATCCCAGGGGACACAATCCCAAGGACACTTCATTCACATATTCCAAAATGTTTAATGAAACAAATCCTTGGTAGTGCTGGATCGGGCATGTGCCACTGAAGATACAACGGTGACTAAGCAATTAAGGGCTCTTCATCTGGCAGCTTGTGTTTTTTGGTTTTTGGTTTGTTTGTTTGTTTTCTTTCTTTCGAGGTAGGGTCTCACTCTAGCCAAGGCTGACCTGGAATTCACTAAGGAGTCTCAGGGTGGCCTTGAACTCATGGCGATCCTCCTACCTCTGCCTCCCGAGAACTGGGATTAAAGGTGTGCACCACCACGCCCGGCTTGGAGCTTGTGTTTTAATAAGCAAAGGGGGAGACAAACAGTACAGCAAGAAAGAAGAAAATCCATGTAACAGAGGAGCATAAAGGAGCAGAAGTGGAAAGACAGGGTGGGGGGCGACAATGCAGAGCCAAGTACTGGCTCACGGCAGCTTCCTCTGAATTGGAATATTTCCTCCTTGAAGGGAGGCTCGGGGTCAAGTCTGGAGCGGCTTTTCAGTGACGCAGCTTCCCTTGAGTCAGCCACGCTCCCCTAAGCAGCCCCTCACCCTGTTCTGTAAGTAACCCCCGTAAGCTCACTGGTTCAACCAAAACCGGTTTTGGCGAAATCATGCTCCGGTCTGTGCCCCATCTGGGATGAACAGACGTGTGTTCCCATCTTTGTCTGCATGTCCCCAGGGCAAAACTTTCACACAACAAGCAAAGCCCCAGGGTCTGCCCTGAACGCTTCCAGCTGCCCCTGCCGGACAGATCTTAGCTTGCCTGAAGTTCATGGTCTTTACCTTGTGCCTCTTTGGCTCTTGACTTTCTCCTCTGCGTTCTAATTATCAGTGTGCTTGCTAAGCTGTCTTCTCGGGCTATGAACTCCTCGACAGCAAGATGTGCACCATCATCATCTTCTTCTTCTTCCTTAGCGGGGAGTTCAACCTCAGACGCGGCATTATGATTCTTTCAACTGCTGCTTACTGAGTAAGGAACTGAATAACAAGATCATTTCAACATCCCCCTAGCTGGCTGTCCGGCTAGTCCCTTTCCCATTCAGTGACTCACGGATTTTATAAGTCATTATTTTCATTTCTTCACCTTCCCTCCTCTATTTAAGACCTCTCAGTGATACCTTGTACTTTCATATATACCACATCAGGCCGAAATTGATAGTCTTGACTGACCACTAGTTCCTGTAGAAATCTTCCTAACAGCATCAAGCTGGTCATCTAATTGTCTTTAATCCTTACTTTGACCCCTATCCCACGAAGTTATAAGGATATTAAAAGGATATTTACGACTAGTTATGTGTAGGCACAAGACATGCCCAAGTGAGTGGGGAAGTCATGGCCTCCACCACCATGAATGATGCAATCCTGGATGAGACAACTGGAGAGTCCTGCAAAAAGCCAAGCAGAGGTTGTTAAAAGAATTGTTCTGAGGCTGGAGAGATGGCTCAGTGGTTAAGGTGCTTTCCTACAAAGCCTAAGGACCAGGATTTGATTCCCCAGTACCCATATAAGCCAGATGCACAAGGTGGCACATGTGTCTTGAGTCCATTTGCAGTGGCTGGAGGGCCTGGTGTGCCCATTCTCTCTCTCTGTCTCTGTCTCTGTCTCTGTCTCTGTCTCTGTCTCTCTCTCTCTCTCTCTCTCTCTCTCTCTCTCTGTGTGTGTGTGTGTGTGTAATAAGTAATAAGTAAATAAATAAATAAAATATTTTTAAAATAATTATTTCCACTTGTATGTGAATTGGAATAAAACTCAGTAGCAGAGGCCAGTAAGCTAGAAAGGGGCTGTGAGGGAGGGAGCAGAGGGAGGATGTAAGGGGAAGGCATTGTATATATGTAAGTAGAAGAACAGATTACTGAGGTGGAAAAGCCTAAGTGAGGTCAGAGGAAGAGATTGAGTAAAGGAAGCTGGATGTAGTGGTGAACACCTTTAATCCCAGCACTCAGGTGGCAGAGTTAGGAGGATCACAGTGAGTTCAAGGCCACCCTGAGACTACAGAGTGAATTCCAGGTCAGCCTGGGTTACAATGAGACCCTACCTACCTTGAAAAATCAAAAAGAGAGAGAGAGATTGAGTAAAGGAAGGGTGAGGGGAGGGTTAATAAAAATAATCTTAAAGGATACGAATAGGTCATATGGAATCCTACTCTTTTGGACAATGGTGCACCCAGAAGCCATAGATTTTTAATAGAAATTTCCAGTGCCAGCAATGGGATACCTTCCAGTGAGTTGTGAGCGAGGGAGGTCCCTGATGCCCCCCAAAACATTACAGGCCATTGCTGAGGTTCTTGGTTTCCCACCAGGAATAGATGGTAAGGCCCCATTGCTGAAGACTCCACATGCTTGGGCTGCACGGTCACTGAGAACTCTTTCTGGAGCTGAGCTGAAAACCTCCTCCATGTAGACCAACTGAAAGAAAGCTGGAAAAAGCTATGCTGCAAGCAGCTTCATGGGATAGAGAAGTCATCAGTGGAGATACAACAGTGGACACAGCAAGCCTGAAGTTTTTCCAGCCAGGCCAAATGAGCCAACAGATGCAATAGTGGTGTGTCTGTTAAGGGGGAAACCAACCACTCTCTAATTGGACTGGAGGTGGGAGGGAATACATGCCTGATGCTGAAAATTCTATCATGGGGGAAGTCATGAGCCCTAGGGGTGTAATGCTTGCTGGTGTCTGGCTAAATTATGCTCACCAAACTGCTGGGTAAACACTTCTCTTAATGTTCATATCCACATACTAATGCTACTCTCACTTTTGGTTAGAGAAGCTTCTCTTTTCAGATGGCAGTGACCTTGGGACGACTCAGAAGGCACCATGGTGCCGAGAAGAAGTGACAGAGGAGTGCTCAGCACTGCAATATCTCGATCACACCTTCCAAGGCTCAGGGTCCATTGCGGTAAAGGTTTCAAAAAGAATGTAAGAGCCAAAGGAAGGATAGTACTGCTTACAATGCACTCTCCCAGATAACAAAAATGGCCTGGATATCTATGACCTCGCAGAGCCTGGCACTACATACACAGAACCCTCACAATAAGAGGAAACGATGATGAAGTCAAAATAAAAGAGAGACAGATTGAGAGGAAGAGGGGATATGATGTAGAATTGGGCTGCGAAGGGGAAAATGGTGGTGGAAGGGAATTATCATGGCTTATTGTCGATAATTATGGAAGTTGTCAATAATAAAAAAAATTAAAAAGAAAGAAATATCAAGAGAGTCAGACATGACAATGCACACCTGTAACCCCAGCACTTGGTGGGCTGAGGCAGGAGGAGGGTGTGTCTGAGACTAGCCTGGACCACATGACGGCAAAACTAAAAAGAAGCTGAGCGTGGTGATGCACGCCTTTAATCCCAGCACTTGGGAGGCAGAGGTAGGAGGATCACCAAGAGTTCAAGGCCACCCTGAGATTGCATACTGAATTCCAGGTCAGCCTGGGCTAGAGCAAGACCCGACTTCAAAAGAAACAAAAGAAAGAAAGAAAGAAAGAAAGAAAGGAAGGAAGGAAGGAAGGAAGGAACGAAGGAAGGAAGGAACGAAGGAACAAAGGAACGAAGGAAATACTTTCCCACATGGAAGCAAATCTTTAACCCACTTGCCTTTGGAGTGGCTGCAGTGACCCACGGCATGGCTCCTTCAGACCCGGCCTGCTCAGGAAGACCTGTAATAATTAGAGGGAAGGAAGCTTTTTGAGATGGGAGTGCTTTACCTTTTTGAACTAAGTTCATTGTCTCAGTCCAAAGAAGAATTTCTTCCACTTGGGGTACTCTGTAAGTAAAAGATAACTAACATAGGAAAAAAAAAAAAAACTATATATATATATATACACACATATACATATACATATACATATACATATACATATATCTATATCTATATCTATATCTATATCTATATCTATATCTATATCTATATCTATATCTATATCTATATCTATATCTATATATATATATATATATATATATATATACATATACATATATATATGCCCATGCCTCCAGGTCCTGTGGCTCAGCCTCCCTGAAGTGCTTTTCCGTCTCCTCTCTACTTCCTCACTTCTACTTTGCCCTTAAAGTCCCAGACCAAGCCCCACCTCCTGTAGTAAGCTCACGCTGATTCTTTACATATCGTACCAGTCAAAGCCAGCACCATCCGGGTTAATACTTACCGCCTAATATCACTTATCAATTCTTCTCTGAATGTTGTTTCACCAAGTGGAGAAAAGTAATAGCTCTGAAATGTCAACACCCCCCGCATCCTTGAGTAAGTTACTTAACTTCTCTCAGCATGGTATCAGCCTGTGTAAAATGGCATTGAATTCATAAAGCTATTGTGAATTAAAAGAGCTGGGATCTAGAATATACAGATGCCTACAGAATTAGGTGACCTATTGTTTAAAATGTCAAAAAAAAAAAAAAAGAAAGGGGGGGCAACTGGAGAGATGGCTTAGCTGTCAAGGTACTTGCCTGTGAAGCCTAAGGACTCATGTTTGAGACTCTACCAGATTCTACCTAGGCCAGACACACAAAGGTGAGGCAAGCGCAAGGTCGCACATGCCCACTAGGTGGCACAAGCATCTGTTGTTAGATTGCAGTGGCTGAGGCCCTGGAGTGCCAATTCTCATTCTCTCTCTATTCTCTCTAAAATAAAAAATAAATAATAAATAAATAAATAAAAGCAGAAAAAAAAATAAGTGGAAAAAAGTAAAGGACATAAAAGAGAATATCAACCAGCCAGTGAAAGGAGCTGGGAAGATGGATCAGTGGTTAAAGGTGTTCAATTGTGTTGGATGTGGCACACACCTTTACTCCTAGCACTCAGTAGGGGCGAGGTAGCAAGGATCACAGTGAGTTCGAGGTCTGACTGAGACTGCAGAGTTCCAGGTCAGTCTGGGCTAAAATGAGACCCTACCTCAAACAAACAAACAAATACGAATTGTTTTTGGTGGTGGGGGGAGATTGAGGTAGGGTCTTCCTGTAGCCCAGGCTGATCTGGAATTCACTATGTAGTCTCAGGGTGGTCTTGAACTCAGGGCGATCCTCCTACCTCTGCCTCCTGAGTGCTGGGATTAAAGGTGTGCACCACCACGCCCACCATTCCTGGTTTCTGACACTGCTCTAAATCCAGAATTCTGACTTTGCAGAAATTTTTGCCATGGATCCCAAACACTTAGCAGTGCTTTTTATTTTTCTCTGTCACAAAGTAGAAATTCTCTTTAGCTTCAAGCCCTATTGCTCTCTTCCTCAAATGTTCAAGGCCTATTTTATTTACTTATTTATTTATGTATTTATGTATTTATTTATTTCAGTTTTTTAAGGTAAGTTCTCGCTCTAGCCCAGGCTGACCTGGAATTCACTATGCAGTCTCAGGGTGGCCTCAAACTCACGATGATCCTCCTACCTCTGCCTCCCAAGTGCTGGGATGAAAGCAAGTTATTTTTTTTTAATTTTTATTAGCATTTTCCATGATTATAAAAAAAAAAATCCCATGGTAATTCCCTCCCCCCCCCCCACACACACACACACTTTCCCCTTTGAAATTCCATGGGCGAATAAAGGTGCTTCCCGGGCAATACTGATCAAGTCAGCCAGGGTTGTGGTACCTCAATGTGGGAACCTTTGTCCCTGTGGAAACGCAAACAAATGTTCACCCCAGATACAGCACAGAGGACAGACCAAAACACAACTGTGCTAAAAATCCAGTTGGGGTGAGCCAATGAGTTTGCTGTTTGGCACACTCTCCTGTTGCTATTGTCCACCCTCTGCTCATGCCATCGTTTTCCCCTCAAGCCTAAAAGCTGAAATAAAGCTCTTTTTCCCAGAAGCTGCTCTTGGTTGGGTTATTTCTACCAGCAATGTGAACTGGAGTGCAACATCAGTCAAGCCTAAGAACCCATGTTCAATCTCTCTCCAGAACTCACGTTAGCCAGACGCACAAAGGTGAGGCAAGCTCAAGGTCGCACATGCCCGCTAGTTGGCGCAAGCATCTGGAGTTCAACTTCAGTGGCTGAGGCCCTGCCATGCCAATTCTCTCTCTCTGTCTGTCTCTCTCTCTCTCTCTCTCTCTCTCTCTCTCTCAAATTAAAAAAATAAGTTCATAGGAAGCCGGGCGTGGTGGCACATGCCTTTAATCCCAGTACTCGGGAGGCAGAGGTAGGAGGATCGCCATGAGACCGAGGCCACCCTGAGACTACATAGTGAATTCCAGGTCAGCCTGGACTAGAGTGAGACCTTGCCACGAAAAAAAAAAAAAGTGCATAGGGCTGGAGAGATGGCTTAGTGGTTAAGGCGATTGCCTGAGAAGCCTAAGGACCCAGGTTTGATTCCCCAGTATCCACATAAGCCAGATGTACAAAGTGGGCCGTGTGTCTGAAGTTTGTTGGCAGTGGCTAGAAGCCCTGGTGTGCCCATTCCCCCCCCCCATCAAGATAAATAAAATATTTGGGGGAAAAAGAGGTGCATAAAATCTCAAATTCACCAAATAATCCTGGCTAGAAATTCCTTTATAAGTATTCCTGAACTGCACGTTATGAAGTGACCTGTCGCACGCTCTACAGGAAGACTCAGGGAGGTTGAGAGAAGTTAACTGACTTCCCTTGGTCCCTTAACCCTTGAGGGGCAGAGCCAAGGATAGTCCACAGGCTGCTGAATCCCCATCCATATCTAATCTGGCTCCCTCAGCACAGGATATCCCAGCTAATTTCCTCATTGTTTCATTTCCAGAGGGACGCTGGGGCTCTAGGTCCACACGTCTAAATGCAACATAACCTAAGAGACAAGGAGCCGTGTAAAGAACGCTTCACCATTCCTTCTAGCCTGAAGAAGCCCTGCTGAGTCCGTGATGGGACCAGACACCATCTGGAAGTAAGTCAGTGCCCTGGAGAGTGACCCCTGATCAAAGACTTCCAAGAGGACACGCAGAGGCCAGTTTCCCAAAGCCAATCAGAAGTGCCTCATGATTGCATCCGATACCCGTTCTACCGGCCCTGCAGATCCACACACTACTTGCAGTCTTTACCGACACAGATTAGTCATGGAGTGCAGGAAGTCGAGGATGCTACCAGTGGAGAGAAAACTGATCTTGCCAATCACTGGGCAGAAATGACGGCTGCCTCCTATCCCGGTAGACTGGCCCCTCCATCTCCCTGTCACCCTGCCTGACATCTCTCCTTCTGGTTTTTGGAATATAAAAGTCCACCCTCGGGCTGGAGGGATGGCTTAGCAGTTAAGGCGTTTGCCTGCAAAGCCAAAAGACCCAGGTTCAATGCCCCAGGACCCACGTAAGCCAGATGCACAAGGTGGCACATGTGTCTGGAGTTCGTTTGCAGCGGCTGGAGGGCCTGGCATGGCCATTCTCTCTCTCTATCTCCTTCTCTCTCTCTGACTCTCTCAAATAAATAAATAAACTTTAAAAAACATTTTTTTAAAAAGTCCACCCTCAGGTAATATGATGGAGAATGGAATTTCAAATGGGAAAGTGTGGGGGTGGGAAGGGAGGGAATTACCATGGGATATATTTTATAATCATGGAAAATGTTAATAAAAATTTTTAAAAATTTAAAAAAAAAAGTCCACCCTCAACTGTAGCTCCCTGTGCACTCAGAAAAGACCACAGCCCAACCCTCCTTTGGGGTTGTTTATGAACATTTGTGCGTCAAATCTAAATTCCCTTCCTTCTCAAATAGCCTAAACTCTATCCCTTGCTGGAGATCTGTTTTGGCTTTTGAGATAACGGTCTTAGCGTGTATTCCAGACTAGCCTTGAGCTCACCCTATAGCACAGGATAGCCTAAATAGCAGTTCTCTTGCCTAGCCAACTCACATTGGGATTCTGGGGTCACTGTGCCTGGCTTGGAGGGGCGGGGCTTGGAGATAATGATAGCAAAAGAGAGAGAAAATTGGCATGCCAGGGCCTCAGCCACTGAAATCGAACTCCAGACACTTGAGCCACCTAGTGGGCATGTGTGGCCTTGCACTTGCCTCACCTTTGTGTGTCAGGCTCACGTGGGATCTGGAGAAATATTGAATTTAGGACCTTAGGCTTCGCAGGCAAGCGCCTTAACCTCTGAGCCATCTCTCCAGCCCCAGAGCTAAATTCTGATGTAACTACGAGAGGCCTTCGCTGAGTTACATATTAAAATAACATCCTCAGTTTTTAAAACTCTTTTTAAAGTTTTATTTATTTGTTCATTTATTTATTTATGTGAGAGGGAGAAAGATACAGGTACAGAGAGAGTGAGTGTGAGTGTGAGTGCACCATGGCTTCCTGACACTGCAAACAAACCCCAGACACACTTGTGCCACTGGCGTTACATGGGTCCTGGGGAATCGAACTCCAGTCCTTAGGCTTTATAGCCAAGCTGCTTAACCGCTGCACCATCTCTCCAGGCCACATTCTCTGTTTTTATGCTGGTCAGATAAAAGTCCCCATGTGCATCCTCAGTATTTGGGCCACGCAGGAGTAACCGCTGCTTTGGCTGGCAACGTGCTGAAGTGGAGAACTTCGTCCACTTATTTTGTTATGAGGTGCCCACTTTTACAAAATCTCACTTGAGATCTTCACTCTCTCTCTCTCCTCAGTTCCGTGGTTCTTCAGTTGTGAATGCTACAGAGCTGACCGTCTTTTCTCTCAGGAATGGCTGCTGGAACACTCTGGCCCAGGACCAAAAGCAATGACATCAGTGGCGTTGACCCTCAGAGTTGGCAAATTTGAATTCTCCTTTGTCCTATTTCTGACTTTCTAACTCATTTTTGTGCTTTACTGTCTGTATATTTTAACAGCTTTGAGTCCATCTAAAGAAGTGATAAATATGGGGCTGGAGAGATGGCTTAGTGGTTAAGGCATTTGCCTGCAAAGCCAAAGGACCTTAGTTCAATTCCCCAAGACCCACATAAGTCAGATGCACAAAGTGGCACATGCATCTAGAGTTCAGTTACAATGGCTGGAGGTCCTGGTGCAGCCATTCTCTCTTTGTCTGCTTCTCTCTCTCTCTCTCAAATAAATAAAAAATAAATATTTTAAAACGTGATAAATATACTAGAAAGGAAAAATCTAAGTGTATCTCCAAATTGACGTCATAAACAAATAGACATTCTTAGGTTTATATGCAACAGTACAGGCTTCCAAGCTTACTGTGACTATTGGTGACAGAAATGTGTCTATCAGATTCTACCTTAAGGTTGGAAGGGAAAAGAACCAAGGATATCCAGACCCCAATCAGAGACAGCACACTCCTGCAAGCAGGACCCTGAATGTCACAGAAAGGACTGAATGCAGTTCCCAACAGCCAAGTTCCTAAAATCAGTTTGATCACATCAGGAGTTGTCACCATGCATCAGTCTTTCTCTCTCTCTCTCTCTCTCTCTCTCTCTCTCTCTCACACACACACACACACACACACAAACACACAAATAAATTAATAAATAAATAAGTAAATTAAACAAAAATAAGCAAGAGGGGGGAGGACTGGCTGGCTAAGGTTATTTGATGAGAAGGCTCTACAGAACAGAGGGCAGAAAGACAGGAAACAACTGGAAAACAGGAGGCTGTGGTGGACGGGAGGCGTGAGGAGCCAGGAACAGGAAGGAAAGCCGTGGGCCTGACAGAGGTGCAGGTAAGGCTGTATCAGCATGAGGCCGGGGTTGGGCCAGACCAGGAGGAGCCCCTGCTTGGAAGCTGCGTACTCTGGGATACAAGAAACAAGGCCGTCTGTCAGAGACGGAGCAGTGGGACACACAGACACCACGTTCATCACTCACCCAGCCCTCACACACCACCTTCTGAGGAGCCGTCCAGTCCCAGGATTTTTGAGGTCCTTCCAAATTACACTGTGACTATGACGTAAAAAAAAAAGACTGCTGTATAGCAAACCCCTCCCAGTGAAATATTCCCTCCTGGGGCTGGAGAGATGGCTTCGCTGTTAAGATGCTTGCCTGCAAAGCCAAAGGACCCAGGTTCGATTCCCCAGGACCCACGTAAAGCCAAATGCACAAGGTGGCGCATGCATCTGGAGTTCATTTGAAGTGGCTACAGGCCCTGGCACACCTCTGTCTCTCTCCCTCTCTTTTTCCTCTTTGTCTCTCTCTCTCTCTCTCTCTCTCTCAAGTAAATATATAAATATATTTTAAAATATATATATTCCATCCTGAATGTTCAGCAAGTGGTCAACAAGTCTGGGTGCTGAAACATAAAAGGTCACAGGGGCCCCCCAAGGTCATAGGAGCAGTAAACAGCTGCTGCAGGGCGGGCTCTGGCCAGTGTTGTGTGGCGATTTTCTCTGAATTAGGAAACAACAGATGCTGTGTATGAGCTGAGTCTAGATAAGAT
Organism: Jaculus jaculus; assembly: GCF_020740685.1. Taxonomy (NCBI): domain Eukaryota; kingdom Metazoa; phylum Chordata; class Mammalia; order Rodentia; family Dipodidae; genus Jaculus; species Jaculus jaculus. The sequence goes on along the minus strand of NC_059120.1, from coordinate 55,905,937 downwards.
AGACTCTGTGAGGTTTGGGGTGGGAGACATGAGTTTGCACAGCCCAAAGAGAGGGGAGGAGGGAGGCTCAGGAGGCTAACAAGGTGGCACGACCCCCCCCCCAAGTTATGTACAGGGTCACCACCTATGCTGGGGTCGTCACCTATGCCGGAGCGCTTTTCAGTAACGCAGCTGCCTTTGAGTCACCCGCGCTCCTCCAAGTAACCCCTCACCTTGCTGCATAAGTGACCACAGGGAACTCACTGGTCCACCGACACTGGTTTTAGTGCAAATCCTGCTGGGGTCAGTGGTCTGTGGTCTGTGCCTTAACTGGGGTGAACAGACATGTTGTTCACATCTCCCTAAGGAAATAAGTTTCACATAACAGAGACCAAACTGTATTGAACCAAACCAAAGAACAAGAATCTATTCTGTCCAGGCGGAATAATATAACTGTTATTACTGCAATGGATGAATCCTGATTTCTCTCTCTGATTGGGCTGTGCAAAGCCATCTCCCTGGCCCCGCTGCTTCGCGGAGTCCATCTTTGCAGGATTCAGCTTATCCACAGAGGGCTTGTCCACTCTGCTGTTCCCTGACCTTCAATCAAAAAGGACCTGCTGGCAATGTGCGCCCTTACAGCCGAGGCTTGTGCACCACCTTGTGGTCACTTAGGGCAGTGTCCCAGGTGAGCCCTGCACTTTGCAGGAGGGAATGCAGGGAGGACCTGTATGTTCACTGCATGGTGGGGCTTTAACTAAATGAGGCCGAAATTTCCTAGCATGGGCAAAGCTATGGGATTGCGTGTGTGTGTGTGTGTGTGTGTGTGTGCGTGTGTGTGTGTGTGTGTGTGTGTGTGTGTGTGTGTGTGTTGTTTGCTTTTTCAAGGTAGGATCTCAATCTAGACCAGGCTGACCTGGAACTCACTCTGCAGTCCAGGCTGGCCTCAAAATCACAGCGATCCTCCTACCTTTGCCTCCCAAGTGCTGGGATTAAAGGTGTGCATCACCGTGCCTAGCTAGGGCCGTAGTTTTGATTACAGCACCACACACACACAAAGAAGAAGAAGGAGGAGGAAGAGGAGGAGCAGGAGGAGAAAGAGAATCCAACGAGGAGGGGAGAGGTTTAACAGGACTTCAAAAGCGCATGCAGCAATGCACAGGGTGGGCCTGGACAAGGCGAACAGCGCCTTGTCTTGTCTCGCGTCACACATGTGTGGCAAGCATGTAGATGGGCTGCTGCCCTTAACCTCTCGTTACTAGGACAAAACACATGACTGAAAGCAGCTTATGAGCGGGAAGCATTCACCTCGGGATCACAGTCCGCAGGGGGAAGTTTCAGCCGGGCAGAGGGACCTGGCTCATTTCAACACACAATCACCGCAGAGGGAACAGCAACCGTGAGCTGGCTGCGAGCCAACGGCAGGGCTGCACTCCTGGCCCAAGACCCGGCCCCCAGCAACACCCCGCCTGCAGCGAGGCTCCCGGAGGCCGAGACATACCTGCATTCAAACCACCACAGTGGGCTCAATTTCCAAAATTTGGTGAGACGGGATGTGGTTGTGCGGTGGAGGTTTTAATCAAGCTTAATCAGGGGTGTCTGAGCCTGAAAGAAGGCGTGCTGAGAGTAAACGACGTGAGGCCCCATCTCATCCTGCATCCTGCCCTCTTACAGAGCCGGACCACCGCGCACAAAGACCCCCCAGAGCTACGGGCTTTGTGTAACACTCCACTTCTGCGTTTGCTTACCACAAAGCAATTTTCTGCTTACGTCCCTGACACACATCGCCTTGGAAACTCGTAGCAATAATGTAAAAGACCCAAAGTGAAGTCAGACTGCCTGTCATACAGCCCATAAAAAACACAAACCTGGGCTGGAGAGAAAGGTGGCTCAGAGGTTAAGGCGCTCACCTGTGAAGCCTAAAGACTCGGGTTCGATTCCCCAGTACCCACGTAAACCAGATGCACAAAATGGCGCATGTGTCTGGAGTTCATAATGGCAGTGGCTGGAGGCCCTGGAGCACCCATTCTCCCTCTCTCTCTCAAATAAATAAGTTTTAGCTGGGTACAGTGGCACACACCTTTAATCCCAGCACTCAGGAGGCAAAGGTAGGAGGATCACAGTAAGTTCAAGGCCATCCTGAGACCATGGAACTAAATAGAGAGTTCTCAAAAGAAGAAATACAGATGGCATATAAACATCTAAAAAATGTTCTACATCCCTAGTCAACAGGGAAATGCAGATTAAAACTACATCGAGATTCCATTTCACTCCTATCAGATTGGCTACCATCATGAAAACAAATGACCATAAATGCTGGTGAAGATGTGGAAAAAGAACCCTTTTACACTGTTGGTACAAATGCAATCTGGTCCAGCCATTGTGGAAATCAGTGTGGAGGTTCCTAAGACAGCTGAAAACTGATCTACCATATGACCCAGCTACAGCACTCCTAGGCAAATATCCTAAGGACTCATCTCACTACCTTAGAGATACTTGCTCAACCATGTTTACTGCCGCTCAATTCACAATACCTAGGAAATGGAACCAGCCTAGATGTCCCTCTACTAATGAGTGGATAATGAAGATGTGGCACATTTATATAATGGGGTTCTACTCAGCGGCAAAGAAAATGAAATTATGAAATTTTCAGGAAAATGGATGGATCTGGAAAGTATTATATTTAGTGAGGTAACCCAGGCCCAGAAAGCCAAATATCACATGTTCTCTCTCATATGTGGATCCCAGCTACAAATGATTGGACTTCTATGCAAGTAGGAATAAAACTCAGTAGCAAAGCCTGGTGTGGTGGCGCACGCCTTTAATCCCAGCACTCAGGAGGCAGAGGTAGGAGGATCACCGTGAGTTCGAGGCCACCCTGGCACTGCATAGTGGATTCCAGGTCAACCTGGGCCAGAGTGAGACCCTACCTTGAAAAAAAAAAAAAAAAAACACCTCCGTAGCAGAGGCTAGTAATCTAGAAAGGAGATATAAAGGGAATAGAAAGGGAGGGAGGGGAGACCTAATAGGATGGTAATGGTATTGTATATATGTAAGTAGAAGAATAGATTAATGGGGGTGAAAAGGCCTAAGTGAGGTCAAGGGTAGAGACTGAATAAAGGAAATGTGGAGGGAGGGCTAATCAAAATCTAAGAAGATATAAATAAATCATATGGAAACCTACTCTTTTGGACAATGGAACACTCAGGAGCCATAGATTGTTACTAGAAAATTTTCAGTGCAGGAATGGGATACCTTCCAGTGAGTTGTTGACCAGGGAGTCACTGATACTCCCAAAACATTACAGGCCATTGCTGAGGTCCTTGGTTTCCCACCAGGAATAGATGGGGAGACCCTACTGCTGAAGACTCCACATATTTGGGCTGCAAGGCCACTGAGAAATCCTGCTGGAGGTAAGCTGAAAACCTCCTCCATGTAGACCAGCTGACAGAAAGCTGGAAGAAGCCATGCTGCATGCAGGTCAATGGAAGAGCAAGAAATCACCAGTGAAGATACTTAACAGTGGACACTGCAAGCCTTATAATTGGCCAGCCAGGCCAAATGAGCCAATGGGTGCAATAGTTGCACATCTGTTATGGGGTAAACCAACCTCTCTCCAATTAGACTAGAGGCCCACTCCATGAGAGGGAATACATTCCTGATACTGAAAACCTACAACAGGGGTAGTCATGAGCCCTAGGGGTATAACGCCTGCTGCTGTCTGGCTAAATGTATATACTATGCTCGCCAAACTGCACTTCTAATGTTCATACCCATATATTAATGCTACTCACACTTTTGGTTAGAGAAGGTTCTCTTTTCAGATGGCAGTGACCTTGGGATGGCTCACAAGGCATCATGATGCTGAGAAGAAGTGACAGAGGAGTGATCATCATTGAAACATCTCTATCACACCTTCCAACGCTCAGGGTCTAATGCAGAAGAGGTGGTGGAAAGAATGTAAGAGCCAAAGGAAGGGCAGGACTCCATACAACATGCTCCCTCCAGACACAAAATGGCCTGGATATCCATGACCTCACAGTGCCTGACACTACCTACACAAGACCATCATAATAGGAGGAAAAGATGATGACATCAAAATAAAAGAGAGACTGATTGAGAGGGGGAGGGGATATGACGGAGAGTGGAGTTCCAAAGGGGCAAGTGGGGGGAAGGAGGGCATGACCATGGGCTATTACCTACAATTATGAAAATTGTCATTAAAAAATAAATTTAAAAAAAAATTAATTGAATTTTTAAAAACAAGATGGAAGGTGAGGACTGACTCTAAAGATTGCCCTCTAATTGCTATACATGAATGAACATGCGTCCATGTACATACACACTTTAAAAATGCTTTCTTTCCACTTACATCAATTTATATGCAAATTTCATTTTTCTTTAGAGCGGAACCAAATTTCATTGTATATATGTACCACATTTTCCTTATCCAGTCACCAGTTATTAGGCATCTAGGTTGATTCCAGTTTCTAGCTATTATGTGTAAGCTTGTCTGTGGCAGGATGTACAGTCTTTGAGCATACGCCCAGGAGTGGTATAGCTGATCATATGATAGTTCTATTTTAGTTGTTTTTGTTTTTTTTAATCTCTACACTGATTTCCATAGTGGCTGCACCAGTTTACACTCCCACCAACCGTAGATAAGAGTTTTTCATTCCCTAGATCCTTGCCAGCATTTGTTGTCATTTGTTTGCTTGGTGATAGTCATTTTGACTGGGATGAGATAGAATCTCAGACTAGTTTGAATTCACATGCCTCTGGTGACTGGAGATGTTGAACACCTTTTAAAAAAACCTATTGGTGGACCCCTTTAAAGCTATATGTGTTGGACATTATTTATTGGCATTTCTGTTTCCAGCATGTCTTATCTGATAGAGCTTTAAAGTCCTGCTGATGCTGGGAAGTCATGCCTAGAAGCATTAGTGATCCACACATCATTGCTTCACTCACTGGGGTGAGCAGAGTCCCTCCTTCCCATCATGGTGTTTTGTAGCTGGGCTCACCAGAAGCATGTCACAGCCACATCCAGCCTCAGTGGGAAGCGGGCTTTCCTGCAGTGAGTTGTTCAAGTTGAAAAGGTTCTGAGCATTAAGACAGACAAACATGAGGATCTAGCCTGAGCTCTTCCAGTGGTTAATGGTGACCAGGTATGCCATCTCTTTGAGGACTGTTTCTGAGACTGAGGACCCAGCTAGGTAGATGGTCATTTCCTCCAGCCAGCTGCTCTCAAGCCCATCTTTTTTTTTTTCCTTTTTTTTTTTTTTTTGTGACCTCTGAAACTTTTTGTAAAAATTGTCTGTATGTTAGCACAAATTTAAATGCCAAAAACATGACATATTTGTATAACACTGTGAGGTATAAGTTATTACTGGAAGGCAGCTTTGGAATGGAAGGGGTGTTCTTAGTGGAGACAAATACTGTTCTGCATAAGGTAGCCGCTTCACAGATACACTGACCTGTTTCTTTAGGCCTTAGTATTTCAAAATGATATTTTGCTGAGAGTTTTGAATTATCTAAAGAAGCAGATTCGTAAAATTTACATCTGAAGTATGTTGGAAGATCTGAAAGTATTTTGTTTTCTTTTAAGAGCAACAATTTCTGAATTTATTGTAAGTCCATAATGTAATCTTTGTCAGTTTTTCTCAAAAGATATGTTTCACTGTAACCTGTCACCAGTGTGACTAGATTTTGGTAAACTAAGTGCTTTTACATTTGAAGTCGACATCATAAAGCCTGTGAGTGGCCCTCAATGTTGTCGGCTCTCGGGCAGCTGCTAGAATAGGTTACGGCTCTAGAATTAGAGCGCCTTGTATTGTCTGCTTTTAAAGTGCCCTGGAGTTTTAAACTTGAAACATAAGTAACACATTATCTAGTCAACAGAAGTGACGTTCTCCGTCTGCCAGTGTGTGTGCCTGGTCTATAGGACGATTGCAGTGTGAGCCTTCAAGTCAGTTCTATGCACAACCATTCACCAGCCACTGCTGCTGTGGTTCCCCAGGCTGTGCTCCGACGCGAGCTCACGCTGACCAGACAGGCCGCAAGGACGGACAGACTGCGCTCACGGTACCTCTGCCACCAGGGTCACGTAGAGAGGACCGCGCGGGGATCCGTGTTTGCTGTAAAGCTGCTCAGTGCTGCAAAGCTTCTGTGGCTGTGTCTTTAACTCTCAGCCTTACAGAATACAGTAAAGTCAGAACAAATTTAAAAAATACTTACTGGTCTTTTGTATGTCTTCTTTTAATAATTGCTTGCTCAGATCATTGACTCGCTTATTTATTAATTGGCAGGTTTGGTTTTTGGTGTTTAATTTTTGCAGTTCTGTATATATTCAAGATACTACCTCTTGTCTGAAGTATAGCTGGTCTTCTCTCGTTCCCTCAACATTTCGTTCGTTCTACCGACGGTTTCTTCTGTGGTGCGTAGCTTGTTAGTTTCATGTAATTCCAAAGCTACGCCACCTCTGCCTTACGCCAGAGCATGGGCGCCCCCACTGGCTCACCCCCAGGCTGGCCTGCACCTCTGCTGCCGTGAGTGCCGCTGAGTGTCTCTCGGATTGTTCTGATCCAGTCGTTTTCTAAAAAATATTGTTTCTTGGGCTGGAGAGATGGCTTAGCGGTTAAGCGCTCGCCTGTGAAGCCTAAGGACCCCGGTTCGAGGCTCGGTTCCCCAGGTCCCACGTTAGCCAGATGCACAAGGGGGCGCACGCGTCTGGAGTTCGTTTGCAGAGGCTGGAAGCCCTGGCGCGCCCATTCTCTCTCTCTCTATCTGCCTCTTTGTCTCTCTGTCTGTCACTTTCAAATAAATAAATAAAATAAATAGATTTTTTTAAAAAATTAAATACTTTGGAATTAAATTACCCCATATTTGACTGATTTCAATAAATGCAAAAAATAAAAAATGTATTGTTTTCCTCATGAGCATTTTGAGCAGTTATCTCTAGTAGGTAATTGAGCAAAAATATGATGCTAGCATGTGAATTTACTTTCTTTGCAAATAATTCAATTTATTTTACTAATTTGGCAATTTTTAAATGTTTTTATTTGTTTATTTGTTTGCAAGCAGAGAGACACAGAAAGAGAAAGTGAGAGAAAATGGACATACCATGGCCTCCTGCCACAGCAAACAAACTCTGAACACATGCACCACTTTGTGCATCTAGCTTTATGTGGGCACTGGGGAATTAAAGCCAGGCCATTAAGCTTTTCAAGCAAGCTCCTTAATCACCAGTCCATCTCTCCAGCCCCATTTTTTTAAGTAGGCTCTTCCTCTAGCCCAGGTTGACCTGGAATTCACTATGTATTCTCAGATTGGCCTTAAATTAATGGTGATCCTCCTACCTCTGCCTCTCAAGTGCTGGGATTAAAGGTGTGTGCCACCACACCCGGCTTAAATGTGTAGCCCAGGCTAGGCTGATCCTCTACCTACCAAGCGCAGGGATCACAGGTGTGTGCCGCGATGCTCAGAGACAGATGGATTGAGTACAATACATAAGGATTTGCCTTCTAGCTCTGAATTTCTGTATCAGGTGTAAACATTGCTATGTGGATTGTGTAGCATAGATCTGTCAAGGGTATAGCCTGGTCTACATTCAGGATTGCTATGTGGATTGTGTAGCATAGGTCTGTCAAGGGTATAGCCTTGTCTACATTCAGGAATACTATGTGGATTGTGTAGCATAGATCTGTCAAGGGTATAGCCTTGTCTACATTCAGGATTGCTATGTGGATTGTGTAGCATAGGTCTGTCAAGGGTATAGCCTGCTCTACACTCAGGAATGCTCTTTCATCACCGGAAGCCCCGTGTATCACTAGCATAGACCACAGTAAAATGTTGAAATTATTTTTTATCTTAGTGATTTATTTATTGGAGAGAGAGAGAATGGGCACACCAGGGCCTCTAGCCACTGCAAACAAACTCCAACCACAAGCACCACCTTGTACATCCGGCTTACAGGGATTCTAGGGAATCGAACCTGGGTTCATAGGCTTCACAGACAAATGCTTTTACCACTAAGCCATCTCTCCAGCCCTGAATTGTTGTTTTTTTTTTAAATTTTTTATTTATTTATTTGAGAGCGACAGACATACAGAGAAAGACAGATAGAGGGAGAGAGAGAGAATGGGCACGCCAGGGCTTCCAGCCTCTGCAAACGAACTCCAGACGCATGCGCCCCCTTGTGCATCTGGCTAACGTGGGACCTGGGGAACCGAGCCTCGAACCGGGGTCCTTAGGCTTCACAGGCAGGCGCTTAACCGCTAAACCATCTCTCCAGCCCCCTGAATTGTTTTTAAAAATACATCTTCCCCCCCCCCCCACTTTTGGAAAATTTACCTGTCTATATCCCCAACTAGGCCATGGCCCTCCTGAGGGCAGGGATAAGGCACCTGTGCTGGTTTGCTTCAGGTGTTCCCCATAAACTCAGGTGTTCTGAATGCTAGGTTCCCAGCTGATGTAGATGTGGGAATTAACGCCTCTTGGAGGCAGTGTATTGTTGGGGGCGGGCTTATGGGTGTTATAGCCAGTTTCCCCATGCCAGTGTTTGGCACAACCTCCTGTTGCTATGGTCCACCTGATGTTGGCCAGGGGGTGATGTCCACCCTCTGCTCATGTCTTTATTTTCCCCTGCCATCATGGAGCTTCCTCCTCGAACCTGTAAGCCAAAATAAACCTCTTTTTCCCCACAAGCTGCTCGTGGTTGGGTGATTTCTACCAGCAATGCGAACCTGGCTACAACAGCACCGTTTCACTTATCCTAGAAAATTCTCTCATCACTATGATTTGCAAGTATACTGAAAGTGAGGGAAAGAGCAGGAGAGTGTGAGCTCGCTTACACGGATTCTACAGGAGAGAAATACTGCATCGCCGCGACACCATCTTTCCCGAGGCGACGGCCGAAGCGTGACATCAGCTTTCAAACTGGTTGTTGCCTTTTTGTTTGTTTGTTTGTTTGTTTGTTTGTTTTTTGAGGTAGGGTCTCACTCTGGCCCAGGCTGACCTGGAATTCCCTGTGTAGTCTCAGGGTGGCCTCAAACTCATGGCGATCCACCTACCTCTGCCTCCCGAGTGCTGGGATTAAAGGCGTGCGCCACCACTCCCAGTTTGATGCCTTTTAATTTATCTAAAATAGGATGTTAGTTTTCACTTTCCTTGAACACACAAGAATTTGGAGCTTTCAGGCTGGAGAGACTGCTCAGGGATTAAAGGTGCTTGGTTGCATGACCTAGCAGCCTGGTTGAATTCCTCAGGACCCAAATCAAGGCAAATGCATGAAGTGGTGCATGTGTTTGGAGCTCATTTTGGTAGCAGGAGGTTTGGCTGCACCTATTTTCTCCTCCTCCCCCCCCCAACCCCCGCCACATAACTTGCTTATTTATAAGCAGAGGGAGACAGAGGAGAGAGAGAGAAAGAATGAGCACACCAGGGCATCTAGCCACTGCAAACCAACTCCAGATGCATGCCCCACTTTGTGCATCTGGCCTTACATAAGTACTGAGGACTGAAACCCAGGTCATTAGGCTTTGCAAGCAAGCACCTTAACTGCTGAGCCACCTCTGCAGCCCAGAGTCAGTACTTACATGGTCCAGGTTCATGCATTCGGTTTGTGAATGATATACACACCCTTTAAGGCTCAGGAACTATTGTAGAAGTGACAGGAAGCATGTAAGCGCCAAGGGGAGGAGAGGAGTGCTTTGCAATATTGTCTTCCAGACACAGTGGCCAGGTTATTCATGGCCTCACAGTGGCTGGGGCTACCTGCACAAGACAGGCAAAACATGAGAGGGTGGGAAATGATAACATCAAAATAGAACAGGGACTAGCTGAGAAGGAGGAGGGACTCGGTGGAGGGAGGGACGACAAAGGAGTGAGGTGAGAGGGGATGATGATCACGGCATACAGTGTGATGTATGGAGGATGTCAAGAAAAAGTATTTTAGAAATAAAAAGGATCCGGGCGTGATGGCACATGCCTTTAATCCCAGCACTCCGGAGGCAGAAGGAGGAGGATCGTCGTAAATTCGAGGCCACCCTGAGACGCCATAGCGACTTCCAGGTCAGCCTGGGCCGGAGAGAGGGTGAGGGCAGCTGAAGCCCGCCTGGCAGCAGGTGGCGGCTGAGACCCACCCTCCAGGCCGCGCTGCAGCGCCGCGTCCTCCCGGCAGGGGTCGCTGCGGAGCCGAGGCGGCGCCCTCGTTACCGCCCTCCCGAGGTCGGCCCCGGGCTCCGGGCTCCGAGGGCGGGGGCTCCGCTTGGTCATTGCTGGGTGGTGGCCGCCCTCGGCGGAAATAAGTGCATTCTTTCCCAGCCAGCTCACCCGAGCCCTTACCGTTTCCTGCCCACGGCCAGGTCTCTCCAGACGGAGAGGAGGCGCGGGGATTACCCTTGTCCCCTGATAGGAGCCTGACACCTCTGTCCACCCGAGCCCAAGGCCCCAGCGGGCACCAGCCCCTTCCCCATGCCAGCACCCCCGCGTGGGCACCACTGAGTCATCTTCCTAGGCACGCCCTGCCCTCTGCAACCGCCTCTCTTTCGTGTCCCACGTTTGCACTGGGAATGCAAACGGCCTCCCTCGAGTAGGGTATCTTGATTTTTCCCTTTCTTCCAGTAGCGGATGCCCGCAAGGAGTGGCCTGCGGACGAGAGGCCCACAAATATTCTGTGCAATCAAAAGTGAAGCGCGCGCTGGAGAGATGGCTCAGCGGTTAAGGCACTGGCCTGCGAAGCCTAAGGACCCAGGTTCGATTCCCCAGTGCTCACATAAGACAGATGCACAAGGTGGTGCATGCGACTGGAGATGGTTCTCAGTGGGTAGAGACCCTAGCATGCCATTCTTTCCCTCTTTCTCTCTCTCCCTCTCTCTAACAAATAAATAAAGGTGGGGTTTGGTTTTTTTATTTTGTTTTGTTTTGTTTTGTTTTGTTTTGTTTTGTTTTGGGGGGAGTTGTTGTTTTTTTGTTGTGGTGGTGGTTGTTTTGAGGCAGGGTCTCACTCTAGCCCAGGCTGACCTGGAATTCACTATGTAGCCTCAGGCTGGCCTTGAACTCACTCAATCCTCCTACCTCTGCCTCCACTTACGCCACCACCCCCGGCTAACAAAGTTTTGTTTTTTTGAAAAGTGAAATACGTCTTTAAAAAAAAAAAATCACTGGGAAATAACAAACCGTTCCAGCGACCAGGGTTTGACTGGGAAACAGGTAATTCCTGTTCGTGGGGTGGGCTGGCAAAGTAAAATTTGGCTCTGAATCAAGAGATGACTAAAAATGAGAGTCCTGGTAAGTGGAGCATAGAGAGCGCCAGAAGCAGGCTGGGAAGGGGGGGTGGGGGGGCCGCGGGGGGGACTAAGGGAGATGGGTCATAGCTTCCCAGGGGGTAAAGCCCCAGGAGTGCCTCACCTCATGGAAACCGAGCACCCACCACTAGAAGTACTCCATGCTCTGAGTCTCAGCAGGTCTGCTAACTTAGCAAACCTAAGAAGGGACTTGTTTCCAAAAAGCCTTAACCCTCTCAGAGCACTTGCCTGCAAAGCCAAAGGAGCCACGTAAGCCAGATGTACAAGGTAGCACATGCATCTGGAGTTGATTTGCAGCAGCTGGAGGCCCTGGTGCGCCTGTTCTGTCTCTCTATATATTTATGTGTGTATGAGTGTGTGTGTGTGTGTGTGTGTGTGTGTGTGTGTGTCTATGTGCCTCTTTCTCTTTCACACAAAATAAATTAAACATCAATATTTTTTAAAATATGCCATCAGGGCTAGAGAGATGGCTTAGCGGTTAAGCGCTTGCCTGTGAAGCCTAAGGACCCCGGTTCGAGGCTCGATTCCCCAGGACCCACATTAGCCAGATGCACAAGGGGGTGCAGGAGTCTGGAGTTCATTTGCAGAGGCTGGAGGCCCTGGAGTTCCCATTCTGTCTGTCTGTCTGTCTCTCTCTCTCTCTGCCTCTTTCTCTCTCTGTCACTTTCAAATAAATAAAAATTTAAAAAATGTTTTAAAAAAGGCAAAAATTTAAAAAAAAAAAAAAAGAATACTGACGGACGGCTGCACTTAGATGGATGAGTGCAGTATTGAACTAGGATTGCCTGGAGTATTAGATGAACCGGACGTCTGTGCCAACTGGTTAAACGCCAAGAGTGATCAGTGTGATCCAAAGCATTTATTAGAGGAACATAGAGTGGTCGTCACGGTCATGTAACAGCCATTAAGAGAAAACTGTCCTAAGTATATGTCTGCAGGGAGAGTGTCAGGCAGAGTTTATATGAGGATTTAAAGAATTTGGCCCTGAGGCCCAGGTCCGTTTCCTGCAGTATCTTGTGGCAACACCCTAGATTCTTGTATCAGTGTGTGAGAACGTTCAAGACCTCAGCTTGCCAGGAAAAACATGCCACAGTCAAGACACTCAGTGATTCTTGCTCAGGACAGAGGTGAGAGGGGACTGGAAAACCCTCCTGTGCTGGCAGCTGGCGTTCACCCTGGTAAGGTCAGAAGACAGAGCGAGGTCCCGCAGGACGGAGAGGGACAGCCCTGGACCTGAGCCTTCTGTGGTCTCCAAGGCCCACATCATTTATGTTTCTAATGGATTCAGGCCCAAGGCGCCAGTGTAGATGCAGTCGTTCATTCACCAGCACTTGAGAGTCTCAGTGGCCGATACGACAGAAACTTTGAAACCAACAGAAACCCAGGGCAAGTCACAGCCGGTCTCATCACTCAGAAGCACTAATGTGGTCAGTGAAGGGTGGGGACGCCTGGGTCACAGAGTCTGTGTGCTGCTCTCGACCTGCCAAAATCCAGGTTGTTCCACCTCAGCCCAACCCGTGCCAGATTGCTGAGCAAAAGACGTGCAGAGAAAGAAGAGCCGTTTCCCAGAAGGAACGGCCCGTAAAGCACATTCAACTGAGGGGGTAAATCAGCTATGTTTCAACAGGATTGAAAACCACAGAGCAAAGTGAAAAGTGGCCCACGCCTTTAATCCCAGCTCTAGGGAGGCAAAGGTGGGAGGAGCACCGTGAGTTCAAGGCCACCCTGAGACTCCATAGTGAATTCCAGGTCAGCCTGGGCTAGAGTGAGACCCTACCTCAAAAAAAAAAAAGAAAAAGAAAAAGAAAGAAGAGGGAGGAGGAGGAAGAGAAGGAGAAGGAAAAAGAAGGAGAAGAAGAAGAAAACTACAAAGTAATTGGCAAAGAAAGGGCTTGGGATTTAAAAGATAACAAATGGCCAGGCATGATGGTACATGCCTTTAGTCCCAGCATTTGAGAGGCTCTGCAACTTCCCTAAAAAGATGTAGAAAATTGAGTATTAATGTAAAGCTTGAACCATAACCCTCAAGTCCCATAATTTCTTTTTATTTTTATTTTATTTATTTATTTTTAGTTTTTCAATGTAGGGTTTCATTCTGGTCTGGAATTCACTATGTAGTCTCAGGGTGGCTTCAAACTCACGGCGATGCTCCTACCGCTGTCTCCCAAGTACTGGGATTAAAGGCGTGCGCCACCATGCCCGGCAAATCCCATAGTTTCTAAACTCGGTATATAAGTCAAGTTGAACAATAAAACTTTTGTCTTCAATTCTTTCCTCGAGCCTCTCATCTTGGACCCTGACCTTGACATCTCATCCAATGACCAAAAGGTGGCCCTGTTCCAGGTGTCCCCTCTTCCCTCACGATCCACTCTGTAACTTGGTGCGCCATAAAACCCCTCTCCTTGGCCTCCCGCGGGATCGGCAGGGGCGACAGGCCTGAGGCCGGAGGGTCCGTGTCCACAGCAGTTCACTCATGGACTGGCAATCCGTTTCTGGCCACTGGTCCCTTCCTCGTGGATCCGTCCTCCAGGCAGCTCAAGCTACCTTACAGTATGCTGCTGGGCTCCATGGGTGAGTATCCTGAGGGAACCAGGGAGAGACCATGTCACCTTCCAATCGCCGGTCTCAGAAATCATGCCGTGCCACTTCCAAAGCAGTCAAAACTCCACCCAGATTCAAGGAAAGGAAACCCGAGTCTCATTTCTCCCAGCACTGAGGAGGTAGAGATAGGATCGTTGTGAGTTCGAGGCCACCCTGAGAATACATAGTGAATTCCAGGTCAGCCTGAGACCTGTCCCTCCCCCTAACAAAAAAAAAAAAAAAAAAGCTGGAATCAGGCCACAAAAGCATTTAAGTTCCAAGATGAAAAATTGGGGCAATAATAATTAAACTATTAAGCAATTCATAGCATGAGAGTATTCAGATAACATACTCTAATCACAATAGCATGGGCACTTCTCTGACAGTGTGACCTTTGGGAGTAGAAATTTAACATGTATGTCAAAACTTCCTATACAGGTCATTGCGAAAGACAAAATGTCTTAATTCTGCCTAAGAACAGTTGGAAACCTCAACGTAATTATTAGGGAATAGTTTAATACTCCCTGATATAGTTCTGACCATCAGCTTGCCCAGGGTCTAGAGAAACTTGAAGGACAATGTCAATGTGGGCGGAGAAGATGGAGGAAGCAGTCCTGCGTGGACAAGGACCGTGCAGCTGCTTTGAAGCTGTCGCCTCCAAAGGAAAGGTGAGAAAATGGGCTGGGGAGATGGCTCAAGGCACTTGCCCACAAAGCCAAAGGACCCAGGTTCAATTCCCCAGAACCAACTTAACGCCAGATGTGCATGGAGGAGCATGCGTGTGGAGTTTGTTCGCAGTGGCTGGAGATCCTGGTGCACCCATTCTCTCTCTCTCTCTCTCTCTCTCTCTCTCTCTCTCTCTCTCTCTCTCTCTCTCTTTCTCTCTCCCTCTCTCTCTCTCTCTGCTTCTTTCTCTCTCCATCACTGTCAAATAAATAAATAAAAATAACAAACAAAAAAAATTTAAATATATATTTTTTTAAAAAATATTTAAAAGACTGAAGCTCAGAATCAGAGAACAGCTGAAACTCAAACTTAAGCCTTAGCACTCCCTGCCCAGCATTTGTCTGCACCAGAGTGACGTCAGACACCTGGGATCACCCCGCAGTGCCGACTCACCAGCCCCTGCCTCCCATGAGCCGCTCCCTAACATTCATGACTGCTCCCACCGAGAAGACTGTCAGCTGCGCGCGCTTTTGCACCAGCCCTTAGGTAACACTTCCTCCGGGAACAGCAGGCAACCAGTACGTTGCAGCATGAAGGTTTGAACCCTAGTCCAGGTGCCACTGCCTGTGACCCAGGAACACGCTCCGCGGCCCGACTTCACCTCGTTTCTCCACGGCGCCCACCCACCCTTCAAGACGCAGCTCAGACATCCCTTTGTCCGTGACACTTTCGTTCAACCAAGTGTTTTCCACTCACTTCCGTCCCAGTAATGTCATCGCGTCTTGGTCATAACCCTGAAATTACATTTGCCACACTCTTTTGTGCCCACTTAGGAACGTACCCAGTCCTAACACAGAGATCAGGTTGCATGTAAGCATTACCCTGGGCTGTGGAAATCCCCTCATTTGTTTCCTGATTAAGCCTCTTGCTATCAATTTACCTGTTCTCACTCATTCCCTCTTAGCCTGCACTAGCCCTTCAGTTTGACTCACTGTTTACCGACCTCGACAAATCTCCTTTTTCCTGCTACCCTTCCTGAACACTCCCTCCTTTGACTGGTGCCCTGACACAGGGCCTGCTCAGCTAACTCTGGAGAGTGTCCACCACTGGCCACCGCCCCTCACCTCCCGGCACTGAGCTCTGAACACACACACTTCTTTAGTTCATCTCTCCTCTTGTTTCACCCATGCAACCTCCATAGATAAAAAAAAAAGTTACTAAAGGGGCTGAAGAGATGGCTTAGTGGTTAAGCTGCTTGCCTGTGAAGCTAAGGACCCAGGTTCAATTCTCCAGGTCCCACATAAGCCGGACGCACAAGTGCATGCGTCTGGAGTCTGTTTTCAGTGACTGGATACCCTGGCACGCCTACTCTCCCTCCCTCTTTCTCTAATGAATAAATTAAAATAAAATAAAAACAGGGCTGGAGAGATGGCTTGGCAGTTAAGGCACTTACCTGCAAAGCCAAAGGACCTAGGTTCAATTACCCAGGACCCACGTAAGCCAGATGCACAAGGTGGAGTTCATTTGCAAGTGGCTGGATGCCCTGGCACACCCATTCTCTCTCTCCTTCTCTCTCCCTCTGTCTGACTCTGTCTCTCTCAAATAAATAAAATAAAAATAAATTTAAAAAAAATAAAATAAAAACAGTAATGAAAAAAAAAAGGGAGGAAGAAGAAGAAAAAAGAAAGAAAAAGAATCAAGTGGAGACTGTCTGCAGTCAACACCCACCGCTGACATCTGACCTCCCACACAGGCTTCCACACATACACAAACATGCATACACACAACACGCATGCAACAGCAACAGAAAGTTATTGAAAACTGTAGCCAATTAAACCAACCGGGTTCCTTTCCTCGTGGGGTCCAGTGGGCAGCAGCAGCCTCCTTGGTAGTGTATGTGACCCGGTGCTTGTACAGGCTGCCCTAAGGGACCCGGGAGACAGTTTTTGGTGGATGTCCACGTTTCTGATCTCACGCTATTCCCAGTCTCAGCTCCAGAGGTGCCTTGGGGAAGCCCCAGGGTACAGTGGCCAGGGTCCACATTGGCAGGGTCATCATATCCATCACACCAGGCGGCAGGATAAAGAGCGTGTGACAGAGGCCCTGCGCAGAGCCAAGTTCAAGGTTCCTGGCCGCCAGAAGACCCACATCTCAAAGAAGTGGGGCTTCGCCAAGTTCAGCGTGGAATCTGAGGACATGGGAGCCGGGAAGCGGCGCATCGCTGATGGCTGTGGGGTCAGATATATCCCGGATCGTGGTCCCCTGTACAGGTGGCGACTCTGCACTCGTAAGGGCTTCCACCGCTCATACCTTACCAACCATGTTCACTTAATAACTCTCAAAATACCAAAAAAAGAAAAAAAAAAAAAAGGAGCTGGAGAGTTGGCTTAGCAGTTAAGGTGCTTGCTTGCAAAGCCAAAGGACCCAGGTTTGATTCCCCAGGATCCACGTAAGCCGGATGCACAAGGTGTCACATGTGTCTGGAGTTCATTTGCAGTGGCTGAAGGCCCTGGTGTGCCCATTCCCCCCCCCTTTCTCTCTCAAATAAATAAGTGTTTTGTTATGTTTTGTTTTGTTTTGTTTTGTTTTTAAAGAGTTTACTGGACTGGAGAGATGGTTTAACGGTTAAGGCACTTGCCTTCAAAACCAAAGGACCCAGGTTCGAGCCAGATGCACAAGGGGTTGCATACGTCTGGAGTTTGTTTGCAGGGGCTGGAGGCCCTGGCATGCCCATCCCCCCCCCCCGTCTCTTCTCTCTCTCTCTCTCTCTCTTCCCCCACCCCTTTTCTCTCTCTCAAATAAATTATATTTTTTTTTAATTATTTTTGTTTTATTTATTTATTTGAGAGAGAGAGATAGAGGCAGTGAGAGAGAGAACGGGCTCCAGGGCCACCAGCCACTGCAGATGAACTCCAGATGCGTGCACCCCCTTGTGCATCTGGTTAACGTGGGTCGTGTGGAATCGAGCCTCAAACCGGGGTCCTTAGGCTTCACAGGCAAGCTCTGAACCACTAAGCCATCTCGCCAGCCATATATATATTTATTTATTTATATTTTAAGACTTTACTAAAAGACCAACACATCTTCTAAAACCACAGGAAAGCTTAAGGCCTGGGTTTAGGACGAGCAAGCGCATTAACACTGGGCTCCAGGCTCAGCGCTGCGGCCCTCACCGCTCAGGTGACAGCTACCGGAGGCTCATCGTCTCCTCTCTAGCTGTTGGGATTTCTTCCTAAACTCGCAGCTTCCGCTTCCTCTTGAGGTCTTGCTGCCTGACTTCCTGGTTCTCTCTGTGTCCAACGCTCAGCCTGGACCCTTCTAAACGCCTACCTGTCTGCATGTGTCTCGTTGCAGCTCCCAAGGAGTAAGGGCTGGCTAGCCCCAGATCATCTTTCCATGTCTACTCCAGCCTCAAGCCAGTCCGTTGTGACCAAGTTTGGCTTTGATATGCGGGCATTGATAGGCCTTTCACTGTATTGTTTTTTGTTTCGTTGTTGTTGTTTGTTTTGGTTTGGTTTTTCGAGGTAGGGTCTGGAATTCACTATGTAGTCTCAGGGTGGCCTCGAACTCACAGCGATCCTACCTCTGCCTCCTGAGTGCTGGGATTAAAGGCGTGCGCCACCATGTATTGTATTTTATTTTGAAGCAAGAAACTGATCAGAAAGGAACATTAGGAAAATGCGCTTTGAGCAGTCATTAGAACAGAGAACAGACTGGAGGCCAAAGGTCCAGTTAGGAAATTGGAGGAAAGAGGAGGGAATGAACATGTGAGCTAGAACCACCGAGCACTATGAAGCTGATGGTGCAAAGCACTTGACAAAGACTGTGGGTAAAATAAACTAGGGTGGAATGGTCTAAGTGGGATCAAGGAAAGACATGGAGGAAAGGAAAAGTAGAGGAGGGTTAGTCAAAATTTAAGATGCAAGCCAAGCGTGGTAGCACACGCCTTTAATCCCAGCACTCGGGAGGCAGAGGTAGGAGGATCGTCGTGAGTTCGAGGCCACCCTGAGACCTACATAGTGAATTCCAGGTCAGCCTGAGCTAGAGTGAGACCCTAACTTGAAAAACCAAAAAAAAAAAAAAAAAAAAGATTGTGGGTGGGGAAGCCAGACATTTAGAATTGAAGTCGTGGAACTAATGTTCTCAAGAAAGGGAAAAGGAAGAACGGCCACCACATGCGTGGCCATGAGAAGCTGGGAGGAAGAAAAGTTTAGGGAATAACCAGTTCTTCCCTCAGTCATGAGGTCTGAAACGCGGGTGGGGCTCTCGAGTGGGCTATTTTCTTTTCCTTTCTGTCTGGGTTTTCTTTTTTAATTTTTATTTATTTATTTTTAGCTTACTTATAATTTTCAAGCAGAGAGGGACAGACAGACAGAGAGAACAGGCACGCCAGAGCCTCCAGCCGCTGCAAATGACAGATGCATGCACCACTCTGTGCCTCTAGTTTTAAGTAGGTGCTGGGGAACTGAACCCAGGTCGTTTGGCTTTGCAGGCAAGCACCTTAACCAGTGAGCCATCTCTCCGGGCCCCTGGGTTTTCTTTTGAGTCACATTCCGTAGCCCAGGCTGGCCTGGAACTCACTCTGTAGCTCAGACAGGCCTCCAAGTCACAGTATTCCTCCTGTTTTTCGGCCTCAGGAGGGCTTGGGTTACAGGCAAGAGCCACCATTCCTAGATTCAAGTGGGTTTCTAATCGAGGGGGAGAAATCGTGGGTTTGCAGTAGCTGAAAGAAGAGATGATTTGGCCTGGTGCACGGAGCCTGGGAGGCGGACAGCAGGCAGCTATCATGTCACAGAACAGTCATATAAGCTGGGAGAAGTCGAGGGGTCTTGTCAAAAACATAACGAAGTTCTAGACCTAAGATTAGGATGTTTTTTGTTTTTTTTTTAATATCTGTTTATTTACTTATTTGAGAGAGAAGATGAAGGAGAGAGTGAGAGAGACAACATGGGCACGCCAGGGCCTCCTGCTGCTGCAAACGAAATACAGACACGGGGGAGCTACTGTGGGCATCCGGCTTTACGTGGCCACTGGGGAATCCAACCCAGACCAGCCCTCTTGAGCCGTTTCTCTAGCCTCCAAGATTGGGTTTTGTCTGAGCTCTGCCAGTTTTAAGTTTGAGAGAAGGGTGGCAATCATCACCACAATTAAGCTGCTCGTGGCTCACTCCAGTCCCCCGGTATTCGAGAGGCAGAAGCAGGCAAGTCTCCAACTGGAAGCCAGCCTAGGTTATACAGAGTTTCAGATTAGTCTCAGCTACCTAGCAAAACTCTTGTTTAAAAAAAAAAAATTACTGTTTTGGGATGGGGAGATGGCTTGGCGTTAAAGGCATTTGCTTGCAAAGCCTTTTGGTCCAGGTTCTATTCCCCGGCACCCTTGTAAAGCCAGATGCACAAAGTGGGCGCGGTGGTGCATGCCTTTAAGAGAAGCCAACAGGCAGAGGTAGGAGGATAGCTGTGAGTTCAAGGCCACCCTGAGACTACACAGTTAATTCCAGGTCAGCCTGGACTAGAGCAAGACCCTACCTTGAAAAAGAAAGAAATCACCACTGTTCATTAAATATCTTCAGTGTGGCAGAGTAGCTAGCCCTGGCTCCTAGGGAACTTTGCGACAATGGGACCCACAATCATGTTAAAAAAAAAAAATTCTTGAGGCTGGAGAGATGACTTGGCAATTAAGGTGCTTGCTTTGAAGTCCAAGAGCCCAGGTTCAGCTCTCTAGAACCCACATAAGGCAGATGCACAAGGCGGCACATGCATGTGAAGTTCATTTGCAATGGCCAGAGGCCCTGGCACCCCCATTATCTCTCCAGCTGCCTCTTTGTCCCCCCCCCTCATAAAGTAAACAACTAAAATATAAATTATAGTCTTGGGCTGGAAAGATGGCTTAGTAGTTAAGGTGCTTGCCTGAGCAGCCTTAGGACTCATGTTCAATTCCCCAGTACCCGCATAAGCCAGATGCACAAGGCGGTGCATGCGTCTGGTGTTCATTTGCAGGGACTAGAGACCCGCATTCGCTCTCTATCTGCCACTTTCTGTCTCTGTCTCTCTTTCTTAAATAAATAAATAAAATGTTTTTTTTTTTAAACTGAGCACGCTTTTAATCCCAGCACTCAGGAGGCAGAGATAGGAGGATTGCCATAAATTCGAGGCCACCCTGAGACTGCATAGTTAATTCCAGGTCAGCCTGGACCAGAGTGAGACCCTATCTCGAAAAACCAAAAAAATAAAAATAAAAATAAAAATAAAATTTACTTATTTGAGAGAGACAGAGAGGAAGACAGCAGAGAGAGTGAGTGTGGGCATGTCGTGGCGGGGGGGGGGGGGGGCTTGCCTCAGCAAAGGAACTCCAGAAGCATGTGCCACATTGTGCAGGTGGCCTTACGTGGGTCCTGGGGAATCGAACCCCGGCTTTCAGGCTTTGCAAACAGCCACTGGGCCATCTCTCCAGCCCCCATCATCTTTCCAAAAGGACGCCCCGAAATGCAGAGTGCGCTGATGCAGGCAGGCGTGGAGGGAAGCCGCGGGGGGAGGCCCGCGGGCTGTGTCCGGGAAGCCAGCCGGGTGGGCGTGAGCTCGGGGCGGGGCCGGGCGAGGCCCTGGTCGGGCTGCCGCGGGCCGCGCCCCGCAGTCGTCCGCTCGCAGCCGCCGCCGCGCCCCGCTCGGTCCTTCGCGCAGGTAAGCCGGGCTCCGCGCGCCCCCTTCTCCCGGGAAGAGTCGGGGAGGGGGGTACAGCCGCGCCCCTCCGCAGGCTCGTCGTTCCCGGGCTGACGTGGCAGAAACGGGCCAGACGTCGATCTCTTGGGGAGACAGTCTGAAACGAGAGGAGACGCCCCCCCCTCCAGAAAGCCCCCAGAGCCAGAGCTGGTTTGGGGGGGCTGGGGGTATGCGGATTTCTGGGAGCAGACAGCAGAGAGTTTTCCAAGCCTGGACCAGCGAGTGCTGGAGGGGCGCGCGCTCGGACGCACGAAGCCGCCCGGGCCGCAGCCTGTTGCAGCAGGAAGGTGGCAGGAGGCCGGGCCTCCCCTCTTCCTCCTCCTCCTCCTCCTCCTCCTCCTCCTCCTGCTCCTGCTCCTTCCAGACCCCACCTGGAACTCTCTATGATCCCTCCCGGGGTACCTTCTCCCTTGTCCCTGGAAAGAAAGGTTGGGAAACTTCTGGGAGTGAGCGGGGCCCAAGTGGGTTTCCGCCCTGTCCCCAAGCTAAAATGGATCTTTTTTTTTTTTTTTTAATGTTTTTAGATTGGTTGAGAAAAGAACAAATGGTATGTGGGAATTGTATGAGAATCGGGCGGTATAAAGTAAACCTGATGGGCACAGCCACGCCCTTTGGTTTCTGTTTTCTGTCCTAAGTAAGCTGTCAGCCTACTGATGGGACAAAAATATTTACAGCTGTCCCTTTACCAAAAATAAAAATAAAAATAAAGACCTTGCTGACCCCCAGCTTTTAGTGCCTTTCTATATATATATGTATATCCCCTCCTACTTACCCTCACCCACTCCCTCCTTCCACACATGGAGAGAGACTTCGGAAAGGCAGCCCCACCCCGGTAACAACCCCCGGGAAGTGAAATGTCTGCCCCAGAAAAGGATGAGACCGTGAAACCCAGGCTGGGAGGGGGCTTGTTTAAGAAGGCAGTAGTGGGCTGGAGAGATGGCTTAGCGGTTAAGCGCTTGCCTGTGAAGCCTAAGGACCCCGGTTCGAGGCACGGTTCCCCAGGTCCCACGTTAGCCAGATGCACAAGGGGGCGCACGCGTCTGGAGTTCGTTTGCAGAGGCTGGAAGCCCTGGCGCGCCCATTCTCTCTCTTTCCCTCTATCTGTCTTTCTCTCTGTGTCTGTCGCTCTCAAATAAATAAAAAAATTAAAAAAAAAAAAAAAGAAGGCAGTAGTGTCACCCGGGCGTGGTGGCCCGCGCTGTTAATCCCAGCACTGGGGAGGCAGAGGTCAGGAGGATCGCCATGAGTTCGAGGCCAGCCTGAGACTCCATAGTGGATTCCAGGTCAGCCTGGGCTAGAGTGAGACCCTAACTGGGAAAAAGTATAGTAGAACTGTGTATATGTGACTTCTGGTTCATGCGTGTGAGAGTTTGGCTCTCTTAAGATGTTAAATGTTTAGCAAATCTTTACCAATTCTTTCACAATATCCGTTCGTGGTATTTTTCTCTTGGCTGTCACGGTGCCCACCCCCAGTAAAACTCCTCCGGAAGGTGTCATGAGGTGTGTGTGCCCGGCGGGGAGGGGTGTGGTTCAGCCGCTGCTCCAAGATGGGCAAAGCCTTCCCTGCCATCTCTAGGCCTCCCCGGGGCACGGATCCACGGAGCGCCGCTCTCCACCCTCACGCAGCCCCACTCCTGGGGTGTGATGACCCCGCCTGCCTCTGTTGCTGGGGAGAACTACCTCTGGGGCGGGACATGTTAATATTCTCCCTACGGCTGATAGCAATGGTTGTCAAAAAGAAGAAAATAGGGCTGGAGGGATGGCTTAGCGGTTAAGGTGTTTGCCTGCAAAGCCAAAGGACGTAGGTTTGACTCCCCAGGACCCACACAAGCCAGATGCACACGGGGGCGCAGGCATCTAGAGTTCATTTGCAGTGGCTAGAGGCCCTGGCACGCCCATTCTCTCTCTCTCTCCCTCTCTCCCTCTCTCTCTCTCTTTCTCTCTTTCTCTCTCTCTGTATCACTCTCAAATAAATAAATAAAAATAAAAAGTAGTGAAGAAAAAAAGAAAAATAGTCTAAATTGCAATCCAAGACTGATGTTCTGAAGGAAAAAGAAAAAAAAGAAGAAGCCAGGTGTGGTGGCGCATGTCTTTAATCCCAGCACACGGGAGGCAGAGGTAGAAGGATCACTGTGAGTTCGAGGCCACCCTGAAACTACATAGTGAATTCCAGGTCAGCCTGGGCTAGAGTGAGAGCCTACCTCTAAAAAAAAAAAAAAAAAAGACAGGGCCTTTGAAAATCACAGCAATTTAAATTCTACAAGGAAAACACCAGTATATTAAGAAAAAATTTTAAAGTCACAAAGCTGAGCTCCTTAGCCTGGAATATTCTCCCCAAATATGGTGTGCCCGCCCAGCCAGCTGTCCTGTGATCCACACATTAATAAGACAGTGTGAGGTTTTAGTTCTGAGCATGTTGTGCAAACATGTCTGTTTCTAGGTTGTGGCTTTTGGTTTGGGTTTTTGTTGTTTTTTTCTGTCCAAGCCTTAAATCTACCAACATTTTTCTCTCCTTAAGTAAAAGTTCCCTTTGGGGAAAAAAAAAATTCTTCAACTTTATGATTGTTGGGGGAAAAGAAAAAAATCTACTTCTAGAAAGTTCAAGTGCTCTAATCATTCCCAGATGCAATAGGCAAGCCCACCTTAGCTTCCAAGTAAAGGGCCTGGATGGACTGAGGGGAAAGATTGGGTGGAGGACCTCCTGAAGGCTCTGGTCAGTCTTTAGCTATTATTGATTGCAGGGCCTGGAAGCCTCCTGGGTCTAGGATCCAGGAAGTGGAGAAATTAAAGGCTAAATACTAGGTTGCGAATAAAACCATCCAAATAAATGATTGTTAATATCAAGAGAGACTGGCCGGGCGTGACAGCACACACTTTTAATCTCAGCACTCTGCAGACAGAGGTAGGAGGATTGCCAGGAGTTCGAGGACACCCTGAGACTCGGAAAACCAGAGAGAGCCGCTTCAGAGGAAGGGTGTGGCATGGCAGGGTCCCAGAAATCCTGCAGTTGCTACTCGAATCCGCCAGGGGGTGCTACAACAGCTCCTCGGTGCTGGGTCCCAGGTCCCAAGACGGCTGACTCAACCCAGTAGAATTTCCTCTTGCAATTCTGCCCTGAGAAAAGCAGAGTTCATAGCAGGATTTTAACTTCCTGCTCCTCCTGGTGCAACTGTGACTCAACTGTGTAATGGGAAGTCCCTGCCTGCCATCTCTGTGGGAACTGGCACCTGGAAGGAAAAAAAAAAAAAAACTACAGAAAGGAACGTGGAGGCCCAGGTGCTGGGTGGCCTCTGCTGGGGGAGCTCCCCTTTATGCCCTGGTCTGGACATACACAATCGAAGGTCTCTCTGTGGTTTCTGAGTGTGCTCACTAAACACTCAAGGTTGACCTCAAACTCCTGATCCTCCTGCCTCAGGCTTCCAAGTGCGTGCGTATCACCACACTTGGCTGAAATTCACTTTTTCTTTTTTCTTTTTTTTTTTTTTTTTCAAGGTAGAGTCTCCCCCTAGCCCAGGCTGACCTGGAATTCACTAGGCTGGCCTCGAACTCACAGTGATCCTCCCACCGGTGCCTCCCAACTGCGGGGATTAAAGGCGTGTGCCACCACACACACACACACCCCCGGCTGAAATTCACTTTTTTTGCACATCCAAAATGTTCTCATCTCCAGCCCAGCACACAATTACATCTGTGCTTCTTGTCATTAAGAAAATACATGAGGGAGGGAGGGAATTACCATGGGATTTTTTTAATAATCATGGAAAATGCTAATAAAAACATTTAAAAAAAAAAAGAAAATACATGAGGGGGAGGGAGGGTATTGCCATGGGATTTTTTTAATAATCATGGAAAATGTTAATAAAAATTTTAAAAAGAAAAAGAAAATGCATGAATTTCAAAGAGTTTGGTATTTTTTTTTTGTTGGTTTTTTTTTTTTTTTTTTTTGGTTTTTTGAGGTAGGGTCTCACTCTAGCCCAGGCTGACCTGGAATTCACTATGTAGTCTCAGGGTGGCCTTGAACTCACAGCGATCCTCCTACCTCTGCCTTCCAAGTGCTGGGATTAAAGGCATGCGCCACCACGCCCGGCTGAGTTTGGTACTTTTTACTGAACTGGCATTTCATTCGTTACAGTAGTCATTACCCAGTCTTAGGGTGCTTAATATTTTTAAATTTTTATTTATTATTTATTTATTTGAAAGAGAAAGGGGGGAGAGAGAATGGGTGCGTCAGGGCCTCCTGCCACTGCAAATGAACTCCAGACACATGCGCCCCCTTGTGCATCTGGCTAACATGGGTCCTGGGGAATCGAACCTGGTTCCTTCGGCCTTGCAGGCAAATGCCTTAACCGCTAAGCCATTGCTCCAGCCCCTGCAACACTGTGTAATCTCCAATCAATGCTTGGTGTTCGTATGTGGACCTATAGTTATACATAAATGTACTTACACCACCCGAGGCTACCACACACTGTCACCCTCGTCTAGACAGTCTGCTGCTTCCTCACCCTCTGTTCTCCATGGGCCCTTGCTTTGCTTCACTTGGAACAAACATACCCGAGGTGTGAAAGGGAAGCTCGTGGAATGTCACTTTCTGTGGCTGTCTTGGAGCTCTCTTCCTCCCCCAACCCAAAAAAAAAAAAAAAGACTCAGACCTTAGGAAGCTGCTTCATCCCAAAGCAGGGCTGAGATTCTCTGACGCATTCTCTAACGTTCCCCCTTTTTTTTTTTTTTTTGTTATTTTTATTTATTTACTTGAGAGTGGCAGACAGAAAGAGGCACATAGAGAGAGAAAGAGAATGGGCGCGCCAGGGCTTCCAGCCACTGCAAACGAACTCCAGATGCGTGCACCCCCTTGTGCATCTGACTAACGTGGGTCCTGGGAAATCAAGCCTTGAGCCAGCGTCCTTAGGCTTCACAGGCAAGCACTTAACTGCTAAGCCATCTCTCCAGCCCTAATGTTCCCATTTTTGACTGATCTCTGTATATTTTCCTTCAAAGGCAAAACATGTCCCACCCTACAGAGACTGAACGCTGCATCGAGTCCTTGATTGCTGTTTTCCAGAAGTATGCAGGAAGGGACAGGAAAAACAACACCCTCTCCAAGACGGAGTTCCTAGCCTTCATGAATACAGAGCTGGCCGCCTTCACAAAGGTACTGGTCCCCAAACTGCCCGTGGCATGAACTCGAGACCCCGGAAGACAGGCTAGGAGTGAATGATCGGCCGAGTCCCACTCTCCTGCCTCCCTCTCACGCACTGCAGGCCAGGGTGTCTGTCCACTTAGCAGCCCAGGCTGAGCCCCTGGCACCCGGGGTGAGGGCTGTGTAAGTTATAAAGAGCTTTGCTTTGAAGTGTGCAACCGGCACGGCGCCGGGAATCTTTCGTTTTGCCTCTCCGTGCGCAGGGAGAGGCATTGGAAATGCTATTCGGCATGGTAGAATCATTTTTGAACTACGTTCTTCTGCAACAAAGGCTGTCATGCAGTGCTGGCCAGTAAGACTTTCTGCAGTTACGGGAATAGCGTTCTAGATCCGCACTGTGGATATGCAGCACCTGTCACGTGGCCACACCAGAAACTCACGTGAAACATGAGTAGCGAGTCTAAGGGACTGGCTTTCTAAATTAATCAATCAATTTAAGTGTAAATATAGGGCTGGAGGGATGGCTTAGCGGTTAAGGCGTTTGCCTGCAAAGCCAAAGGACCCAGGTTCGATTCCCCAGGACCCACGTTAGCCAGATGCATGGGGGGGCACACGTCTGGAGTTCATTTGCAGTGGGTGGAGGCCCTGATGCACCCATTCTCTCTTTCTCTCTCTCTCCCTCCCTCTTTCTCTATTAAATAAATAAGTGTAAATATAAGTAGCGTGCATGCGTGTGCTCAGATGAGTGGAGACACCCTCTTTCCATCTCAGATCATTCAATTTTTGTATGGCTTATGTGTAGAAGTTGGGCGCAATGTTTGTGAAAAAGAAATGTATCCCACCTGTTTGACAAAGTTGACTCAACAGCCCTAACGTCACAGAAAGAACACTGGACGAGGGGCAAGGAAATCTTGGTTCAAGTCCCAGGTCAGTCATGGAGGCATATCCCGCCAACCCCTTGAGTCAATTTCTGCACATTGTACATGGGAATATCTGAGCTGGAGAGATGGCTTAGCAGTTAAGGTGTCTGCCTGCAAAGCCTCGGGATCCTGGTTCAATTCTCCAGGACCCACGTAAGCACAAGGGGGGTGCGTATGCATCTGGAGTTCATTTGCAGAGGCTGGAGGCCCTGGCGCACCCATTCTCTCTCTTTCCCCCTCTTTCTCTCTCTCAAATAAAGAAATAAACTATTAAAAAAAAATAAAATAAAGGAAGCCGGGCGTGGTGGCGCATGCCTTTAATCCCAGCTCTTGGGAGGCAGAGGTAGGAGGATCACCGTGAGTTCCAGGCCAGCCTGAGACACCATAGTGAATTCCAGGTCAGCCTGGGCTAGAGTGAGACCCTACCTCGAAAAACCAAAAAAAATAAAAATTAAAAATAAAAAAATAAAGGAAATGGGACTATCACTAGTTCTTTTCCTATACTTGCAGTGGGAAAATGAAGCGTGGTGTGTTCGAAAATGCCTTAAGCAGTACCGTATTAAGGGTCTTCCTGTTCTCTCTGCAGAACCAGAAGGACCCTGGTGTCCTTGACCGCATGATGAAGAAGCTGGACCTCAACTGTGACGGGCAGCTAGATTTCCAGGAGTTCCTCAATCTTATCGGCGGCTTGGCTGTAGCTTGCCACGAGTCCTTCCTCAGTGCTCCCCAGAAGCATATCTAACCCTCTCCTTTCTCTCCCAGCCACCCAGTCGTCACCTCCTCTTCCAGCCCGCACCTGAGAGCCCAGCCATATACCCCTCCCCACTCACTGCGACCGACAGAAATAAAACAATGTCCTTTCAGAAAACTTACACTGAGCGTCGGCTTCGTACGGGGGTGGGGGGGCATGTACAAGAGTGAAGCCATTCCCTGTAAACAGCAAGGGTGCCCCGTGGGTGTGTACACAGCGGTGACTAATGACACAACCGGAATCTCCAGCTTTCTCCCGGTTGCAATGATATCATTTGTTCTCATTCACTAAACTAACTGTCCGTCCAGCCCTTCCGCGGGTGTGATCCCAGGCCCTGAGGATTTAGTCTGACAATGGCTGGCCTTCACTTTCCAGTGGGGAAGGAAATAAGGCATAAAGCGATAAAAAAGGCTCTCCTTGTAAGGAGTCCCAGAAAGGAAAGATGGTGGTGGTTATAGTCAGCTTCACGCCGCTGGGATGAACCTCCAGACCAGACACAGTTACGGGAGGAAGGGAATTTCATTTGAAGCTTGCAGATCCAGGGGAAGTCCCATGATGGGGGAAGAAGCTGGTCCCCTTTCACAGGTCCATGCAGACAGACAGAAACGCCAGCAGCAGCACCTTGCCAAGCAAGCGCACTCCAGGAACCCCAGGCAGAGCTCAAGCACTCTGCGTGTCTTAGGTTGGAGTTCAGATCTGCCCAGTGATGCCTCCGCCAGCCAGGAAGCTCGAAATCCAAGCTTTAGTAAAGCCCCTGAATCTACTGGGGGACATCTATTCAAACCACCACAACGGTCGCCTCACAGGCTGGGGCCGTACCCTGCTGATGGGCCAAGATGACACGCTAAGATTCCAAGGAAAGAGGACATTCCAGGAGAAGGCGTGACGGGGCAAAAGTGAGAGGACTCTGGAAGGCTGAGGGGCATAGCCGGGGAGAGCTGGGCCCGGGGAGATGGCTCCACGGATAAATCACTTGCTTCGTGCTTGCCGCAAGCATGGGGACCAGAGTTCAGATCCCCAGAACCCATGTAAACCTGGTGGCCATAGTAGCTCAACATAATCGCAGCTGGAGGGTGGAGACCGAATTCCCAGTGAGCTCTGAGACCCTATCTCAGCAAATAAAACGGAAAGAATTAGGAAGATACCTGCTATCAACCACTTGCCTACCTACACACACACACCAAAAAAAAAAAAGATGGGAAGTGAGAGTTATCAATGCCTTCATGTTTGGGTTTCTCATCTATGACTAGCTTAAGCTGGTGTTATTGTCAGCTCCATGTCGCTGGGATGAACCTCCAAACCAGACACAGTTTATGGGAGGAAGGGATTCATTTGAAGCTCCCAGATCCAGGGGGAAGTTCTGTGATGGCAGAAAAGACTTGGCCCCCTTTCACAGATCCAAGCAGAGAGAAACCAGCACCAAAGGCAAGCATATATTGGCAGCAGACAGCGGAGACCCAGCCAGAACTGAAGACTTCTCTGCAAACCGACCTTCAGCATGGAATTCAGATCCGCTCCTGGGGATATCTTAGGGCTGGACCCCAGGATCCGTCCCCAGTGACACCTCTTCCAGCCAGGCACCTGGAAAGCAGCTTTTAGCAAAACATGTGCGTCTACTGGGGACATGCATTCAAACTAGCACAGCTGGTATCAACACTGGTTAACTTTTCTTTTGTTTTTTTTTTAAGGTAGGGTCTCACTCTTGCCCAGGCCAACCTGTATGAAGTCTCAGGGAGGCCTCGAACTCACAGCGATCCTCCTCCCTCTGCCTCCCGAGTGCTGGGATCAAAGGCGTGCGCCACCACGCCTGGCTTCTAGTTAACTTTTCTAAGCCCTCTAATAAAACACAGGAGAGAGCTATAAAGGTGAGAAAGTCAAGGAAGGATTCAGAAGACAAGATTAAATAGTATGGGGGGGGGGGAGGTATTACCATGGGATATTTTTTGTAATTGTGGAAAATGTTAATAAAAATTGTGAAAATAAAAAAATAAACAGAAAAAAGAAAGAGTAGGGGATTAGAGGGAAGTAGGTTTTAGCAGTGTGAGTCCTCCCCAAGAAGCCCAGGAGAAGTGTTTTCCAGAGAGCTACTGACTCCTTATCCATCCATGGGAGTTTTAACTATTAGCAAATAGATTTCTAGGTTAAAGCTTGTTCCTGTGTACGTTAAGTGGGATGGATCCGAACCACTTCTGAAGTGGTTTGGGGCTCTCACAGTCCAAAACAAAGGTCAGTGCCTCAAGCTAGCCAGTCTCATATTTTTCAAGTAGAATTGTAGCTTCCCCTTGGATGAGTTCTTTATCTGCTTAACAGCATATAAAAGGGATTAAAGGGGCTGGAGAGATGGCTTAGCGGTTAAGGTACTTGCCTGTAAAGCCAAAGGATCCAGGTTTGATTCTCCAGACCCACATAGGCCAGATGTACAAGGTGACACGTGCATCTGGAGTTCGTTTGCAGGGCCAGAGAACCTGGCACTCCCATTCTGTCTCTCTCTCTTTCATGTGCTCTATCTGCTTCCTTCTCTCTCTCTCTCTCTCTCTCTAATAAATAAAATATTAAAGAGAAATAGAGTCTGTAGTTAGTAAAAGTCTTCATATTCCCTTGGAAGTTGCATCCTGTAGTGTATGTGTGTGTTTTAAAAAAGCCATTATCCCAAAGAATATTGCTAGGCAAAAAATAGAAAAGTATCAGGCATATTAAGGTTATACAGGCCTGGCTCATTATTATTATTATTTTAATGAAGAAAAAACTCAAGCAAAAGCTGGGTGTGGTGGCGCACGCCTTTAATCCCAGCACTCGGGAGGCAGAGGTAGGAGGATTGCCATGAGTTCAAGGCCACCCTGAGACTACATAGTGAATTCCAGGTCAGCCTGGGCTAGAGTGAGACCCTACCTAGAAAAAAAGAAAAAAGGAAAGGAAAAGAAAAAGAAAAACCTCAAGCAAAAATCTATCTGTTTTGTCTATTTTGGAGAACTGGGCAATGATGGTAGGTCTTCTTTCAAGACTGAGGATAGAACAGATCAGGAAAGCCCTTTTTCTACTGCAAATAATGCTGGATAAAACATAATGTCCCTCCCCCACCCCCAACTAAAATATCCATTAAAAGGCAGAAAGTTAACAAAATCAAAAAAGAAACTTATAGCCATGTGCTCCGGATTGGGGTGAATAGGAGCAGAGCTTTTAGCTGAAGAAAATGGCTGCTGAAACAGGTCTGGCAGCATGTGCCTCTAATCCCAGCATGGGAGGTTGAGGTAGGAGGAGCCCTGTGAGCTCAAAGCCAGCCTGGGCTACAGAGGGAGTTCCAGGTCAGCCTAGGCTACAGTGGGAACCTGCCTCAAAGAAAGAGAGAGTTAAAAAAAAAAATATATATATATAAATATATATATATATATATAGAGAGAGAGAGAGAGAGAGAGAAAATGGCTGCTACTAAAGATCTGCCTGTCAGTGAGAGAAGCTGGAAAACCCAGCTCAACCTGGAAGCAGCTCAGGGGAGGAAGATCTGAACTCCTCAGACGGAGATGAGAGCTGTTCCTGTGTTCCTGGGGCGCATTGGTCCCTGGTACTGAGTCCCCAGCCCAGAAATCAACAGAAGACTGCAGAGCATCGTACCACGGGGAAATGCAAGCCTATCACATAGGAGGACTCTGGCCATCTGCAGGCCTTCCACAGGACGTGAAGCCTGCTAGCCTGGGCCCTGAGGCAACATTAAGCAGAATGAGGAAGGATCTCTCATGCAAGGACCACAGACTTCACACACACACACACACAGCAAGAGACCAAGCTGGGGCTAGAGAGACGACTCGGTGGCTAAAGGCGCTTTCTTGCAAAGCCTAATGGTCTGGATTCAATTCCCCAATACCCACATAAAGCCACATGCACAAAGCAGCACATGCATCTGGAGTTCATTTGCAGTGGTGGGAGGACCTGGTGTGTCCATTCTCACACACTCTGTCTCTTTCTCAAATAAATAAATAAATACATTTTTTCAGAAGAAAGACTGGGCTGGAGAGATGGCTTAGTGGTTAAGGCACTTGCCTGCAAAGCCTAAGGACCCAGGTTCAATTCCCCAGGACCCATGTAAGCCCGATGCACAAAGGTGGCGCATGCCTCTAGAGTTTGTTTGCAGTGATTGGAGGCTCTGGCATGCCCATTCTCTCTCTCTCCTCTCTCTCTTCCTGCCTCTTTCCGTTTCTCTCTCAATAAATAAATAGATGCCCCAGCCAGCAGGGATTCAAACAAGGACTCGAAGTTAACCTGAATGGGGGAAGGCAAACAGACACAAGAAGGAGCCCAAGCTAGGTATTTGTCAAGGTCTTGAGATTTTATGTTTACACATAGGTTTATATAGGGTTGTAGGGGGAAGGAGTCATAATCAGGCCAGAGATCACAGGGTTACTGGCTAAATGCAATTTCTTTGTTTCTTCATCAATTACCAGCAGCACCAGGAGAGGCTATCACCCAGGCATAATGGCTTCTTCATTTCTGGTAATAGATCATTAGATGAGGAAATAGAAGCCTAACTTGCTATATGGCGGTTTCTGTCAACATGGCCGAGGTTTGGTTCATAGCTCCCAACAAATAGATAAATAAATAAATTAGCTGGGCGTGGTGGCACACACCTTTAATCCCAGCACTCAGGAGGCAGAGGTCAGAGAATCACTATGAGTTTGAAGCCACCCTGAGTCTACATAGTGAATTCCAGGTCAGCCTGGGCTAGAGTGAAACTCTACCTCGAAAAACAAAACTAAACAAAAAAAAAAAAAAAAAAATATATATATATATATATATATATATATATGTATATATATATATAGTTTAGAAGGAAATAAGGACTAGGGGCTGAGCAGATGGCTCAGCAGCTAAAGGTACTTGCTTGCAAAGCCTAACGGCCTGAGTTCAATTCCCCAGTGCCCATGTAAAGCCAGATCCACAGAGTGCATGCATCTGGAGTTTGTTTGCAACAAAGGGAAGCCCCGGTGTGCCCATTCTCTCTCTTAAGTAAATAAGAATATTTTAAAATATTTACTTATTTATTTGGGGTAGACAGAGAGGGAGGAAGGGAGAATGGGCACACCGGGGCTTCCTGCCACTGTAAACAAACTCCAGACACACGCACCACTTTGTATAACTGGGTACTGGGGAATCTAACCCATATCATTAGGCTTTGCAAGCAAGCACCTCTAATCTCTGAGCCATCTCTCCAGCCCAAATAAATATCTTTATAAAGAAAATAAGAACTAGAGAGTCTAGGGCTGGAGAGATGGGTTAGCGGTTAAGGTACTTACCTAAGTAGCCTAAGGACACAGGTTCGATTCCCCAATACTCACGTAAGCCAGATGCACAAGGTGGCACATGCATCTAGAGTTCATTTGCTGTGGCTAGAGGCCCTGGCCCATTCATTCTCTCTCCCTCCCTCTCTCTCTCTCTCTGTCTCTCTCTCCCTAATAAATAAATAAAATAAAACATTTTTTTAAAAAAAGACCTAGAAGTCACTGGGCATAGTGGTACATGCCTTCAATCCCAGCACTGGGGGGGGGGGGGGGGGGCAGAGGTAGGAGGATCGCTGTGAGTTTAAGGTCAACCTGAGACAACATAGTGAATTCCAGCTCAGCCTGGACTAGACAGCAAGACCCTCCCTCAAAAAACAGAAGAAAAATAAAAAGGAAAAAGAACTAGAGAGTCTATAAATAAAATAATTATGCAAATCTCTGAACTATACAGAAGCTGGCCTCTCTCCCTCCGCTCACTGCACCCAAGGAAGACCGGGGTGACCCGCCACGCCCACGCCCCCCACCATGGTGATACTGTCCTGTCCAGGAACCTGATGAGAAATTGGACCCGCCTGAGATGCAGGCAGAGATGGAGGGCAGCACGGGGGCAGCGGCTGCGACATAAGCCGGCTTTGTTCCTGCCTCTGCCTGAGCCAGGAGCATTCCCGGGTGGAGCAGTCAAGGAGGAGGGCTGGAAGGCCATGGCAAGTCCGCACCGGCCTCCGAGCCTCGGAGCAGCCTGGAAAGCAGGCAACCCGGGCGGAGAGAAGCGCCGGCGCCCCTGGGCCACCCGGTCAGCCAAACCGGCCGGGCTGTCAGCATCATCGCCCCCTCCCTGGGGCCCGGTGCGGGCGGTGGCACCTCACCTAGAAATCACCATGGCTTCTGGTGGGAATGCAAAATGAAGACCGAGGTTCCAGGAATGTTCCAGAGTCCATGAGTAGCTTGTTTCTGGCAGAGGAAAAGAGCCAAGTGGGAGCGCTGGGAGATCAGAGGCCGCCAGGGGTCATGAAATTTTTGATGTTTTCAGGATAGCCCCACAGTATTCGAAATAAGGCTCCGGGCTGGAGAGGTGGCTTAGCCGTTAAGCGCTTGCCTGTGAAGCCTAAAGAGGTTTGAGGTTCGATTCCCCAGAACCCACGTAAGCCAGATGCACAAGGTGGCGCATGTATCTGGAGCTCATTTGCAGTGGCTGAAGGCCCTGGGGCGCCCATTCTCTCTCTATCTATCTGCCCCTCTTTCTCTGTCTGTCGCTCTCAAATAAATAAATAAAAGAAAAAAATTAAAAGAAAAAAAAACAGCCAGATGTGGTGACACATGCCTTTAATCCCAGCACTTGGGAGGCTGGGGTAAGAGGGTCACTGTGAGTTCGAGGCTAACCTGAGACTAATTCCAGGTCAGCCCGGGCTAGAAGGAGACCGTACTTTGAAAAAAGCAAAAACAAAAATAGCCGGGTGGGGGACGGGCAGCATGTGAGTTCAAGGCCACCCTGAGACTACACATGAGTTCCAGGTCAGCCTGAGCTAGAGTGAGACCTTACTTCGAAAAACCAAAATAAATAAATAAGGCTCAATTTTCCACATTTCACATAAGAGGCTCTTTGTAATCTTTTTGTAATCTTCGGGGTTTCTATGTCCTGATCTGAGGTCTCTGGACACCTGCCACAAACTCCACACACCTCTCAGCCACCCGCACGTTCTCCAGCTGCCTCTCCCCTCCTCCTTCACCCCCCGCCCCCACCATGGCACCCTCACACATCCTCCAAGATCAAATGCACACGGCGTCTTCTAGGAAGACGTCCCTAAGTCGTTGAGGTCCCTCCGTTCGGCCTTACAGCAGCGACTGCGTTCCCGGCGCCACCATGGTTTGCAACTTACATGTGGGGCGCACTTGCCCGGGAGCCCCGCTACCCTGCCGCCCCGCAAGCGCAGCACGAGCGCCCCACGTCTGCATCCGCCACGCCCACAGCTCCAGGCACAGAGGCGGCACTCAGGGAGTGAATAAATAAATCAAAAACGTGGGCTGGGGTCTTAAGACATGACTTGGCAGTTGACGCACTTGCCTGGAAAGCCAAAGGACCCAAGTTCAATCCCCCAGGACCCCCCTAAGCCAGATGCACATCATGCAGGCGTCTGGAGTTCGTTTGCAGTGGCTGGAGGCCCTGATGCACCCATTCTCTCTCTCCCTCCCTTCCTCCCCCCCCCCTCTCTTTTTATTGTTGTTGTTGTTGTTTTCCAAAGTAGAGTCTCACTCTGGCCCAGGCTGAGCTGCAATTCACTCTGTAATCTCAGAGTGGCCTTGAACTCACATTGATCCTCCTGCCTCTGCCTCCCCAGTGCTGGGATTAAAGGTGTGCGCCACCATGCCCAGCTTCTCTCTGCCTCTTTCAAATAAATAAATAAAAATAAAATATTTTTTAAAAAAATAAAATAAACATGGGCTGGAGAGATGGCTTAGAGGTTAAGGTGCTTGTTTGTGAAGCCTAAGGATTCATGTTCGACTCTCCGGGGCCCATGTAAGCCAGACACACAAAGCACAAGGCTGCACATGCGCACAAGAGGGCGTACACATCTGGAGTTTGATTGCAGTGGCTGGAGACCCTGGCATGCCAATTCTCTCGCTCACTCACCCGCTCACCTGCTGGCTGGTAAAATGTAGTGGGATCTCAATACAGCTGTCCCTCAGCATTCATGAGGGATTGTTTCCAGGCCTCTAAGGATACCAAAACCCAAAGACACCCACATTCCTTATCTAAAATCCACATATGACTTGCAACTTCTCATATATGTTAGATATTCTCTGGGTCATTTATGATATCCATTGTGGTAACACATAAACCAAATTTGGCTAGATAATTTTTACTTATTTGTTTATTTGATACAGAGAAAGAGGCAGAGAGAGAGAGAAAATGGGCATGCCAGGGCCTTCAGCCACTGTAAATGAACTCCAGATGCGTGTGCCACTTTGTGCATATGGCTTATGTGGGTCCTGGAGAATCAAACCTGGATCCGTTGGTGTCTTCAGGCAAATGCCTTATCCTCTAAGCCGTCCCTCCAGCCCCTGGCTAGATAACTTTAACTGGGAATGATAATTGAGCCTTCCATATCAGTACATGTTGCTAAAGAAACATCCAAGAGAGGAAAAGAATTCTAAACCACCCCGCTGAGGCAGAAAAGCTGACTTGTTAGAGTGGATGAATGTTTGGTGTATTTTGCTTTTTAAATTCATTTTATTTTATTTTATTTATTTTGGTTTTTTCAAGGTAGGGTCTTGCTCTAGCCCAAGCTGACCTGAAAGTCGCTATGTATTCTCAGGGTGGCCTGGAACTCATGGTGATCCTCTTATCTCTGCCTCCCGAGTGCTGGGATTAAAGGTGTGCGCCACCACATCTGACTCTGTTTGCCTTTTTTAATTCGTTATATGTTAAGCTTAACTTTTGTCATTTTTTTTCTATTCCTTTATTTTCTTTTAGTTTTTTTTTTTTAATAAAAATCTCTACTTTATAATAAGCAAGGGTGATGTTTTCCTGTGAACTGGATACCAGCACAAAGGGGAAGGAGATCAATGCAGAGAAAAATCAACTCCTACCAAATCAGAGAGCCAGAGCCTCAGAGGCCCCCAACACCTCAGCACTGAAGCAGACCAAAAATGAACCCAACATGGCTCAGGGAAATCTTGCGGAAGAGGGGGCGGAAAGAATGTCAGAGTTACATGTTGGGTCATGATTTTCAGAGACATTTATCATACTAATAACTGGGGGCTAACTCCACAATGCACGACCCATTTTCAATAACAAGGAGGGTCTAATGGGAGGGGGTAGATCACAGATGAGCCTAAATAATGGTACCAAACTGCCTGTATTTACTGAAAAGAAAACTAATAAATTAAATTTAAAAAAAAAAATCTCTACTTTAAAGCCAGGTGTGGTGGTGCACGCCTTTAATCCCAGCACTCGGGAGGCAGAGGTAGGAGAATCTCCATGAGTTCAAGGCCACCCTGAGACTACATAGTGAATTCCAGGTCAGCCTGGGCTAGAGCCAGACCCTACCTCGAAAAAAATAAAATAAAAATCCCAGGTGGGTGTGATGGCGCACGCCTTTAATGCCAGCACTTGGGAGGCAGAGGTAGGAGAATCTCCATGAGTTCAAGGCCACCCTGAGACTACATAGTGAATTCCAGGTCAGCCTGAGCTAGAGTAAGACCCTACCTCGAAAAACAAAACAAACAGCCAAACAAAAAAATCCCAATGCAGCAATATAAGAAACAAACAAACAAAACCAAGGCAACATAACCCCTCCAAAAACTATGAATCCTGCAGTAATGACCTTTGGCAAGAGTGAATTATGCAAAATGCCAGACAGAATTCAAAATAATGATTCTAAGTATCTTCAAAGGAATCAAAGAAGAAAACAAACTCCTACTGCAATCCCAAGAGAACATAGAAAATCAGCTGAGTCAAATAAGAAGGTTGATGTATGATATGAGTTAGGAATTAAACTGAAGGAAATCATTCTGAAATAATGGAGATGAAAGACACAATAAGTTAAATAAAAACCTCCATAGGTGGGGGCTGGAGAGATGGCTTAGTGGTTAAGCACTTGCCTGCGAAGCCTAAGGACCTCAGTTCAAGGCTTGATTACCCAGGCCCCACGTAAGCCAGATGCACAAGGTGGCACATGCATCTGGAGGCCCTGGTGCACCCATTTTCTCTCTCCCTATCTGCCTCTTTCTCTGTCACTCTCAAAGAAATAAATACAAATAAACAATAAACAGATAAATAAAAACTCCATAGGAGTTTAGCAGTTAAGGTGCTTGCCTGTGAAGCCTAAGGACCCAGGTTTGACTTCCCAGAACCCATGTCGGCCAGATACACATGGTGGCACATGCATGTGGAGCTCATTTGCAATGGCTGGAGGCCCTGGTGTACCCATTCTCCCCCCCATAAACAAACAAACAAATATTGTTTTAAACTCCATAGAAAGGATCACCAATAGAATGGATCAAAGACAGGGTATCTGAGTTTGAAGACAAGGTAGAGGATTGTAATATTCCAAAAAGGAGACAAAAATAAAATAATAAGAAGGTATGAACAGGAATTTCCAGACATTCAAGACAATAAGAGGTCACCAAATCTAAGAATTCTAGAAGAACTTCAGTCTAAATGCATAGTAAGTATTTTCAACAAAATCATAGAAAATTTCCCAAAATCAGGGAAAGAAATGTCAGTACAGATACATGAGATATTTAGAAAACTAAATGGGGCTGAAGAGATGGCTTAGTGGTTAAGGCGCTTGCTTGTAAAGCCAAAGGACCCAGGTTTGACTTCCCAGGACCCACGTAAGCCAGATGCACAAGGGGGAGCATGCATCTGGAGTTCATTTGCAGTGGCTGGAAGCCCTGGTGCACCTCTTCTCTCTCTCTCTCTCTCCCTCTACCTGCCTATTTCCATATATCTCTCTCTCAAATACATAAATAAAAAATTAAATAGACAGGACCAGAAAAGAACCTCTCCTCATCATATTACAATTAAACCATTAAATACACAGACCAAAGAATATATATGGAAAGCAGCAGGAGAAAAGCGCTTAGTCTCCTATAAAGACCAGCCCATCATAATAACAACAGATTTCTTTTCTTTTCAACAGTAACTTCAAGAGCCAAATGGGGTGAGCTTAATGTAAAATGCCACCCATAGCCCCAAGTGCTTGTGATTAAGCTTCCTCCTTAGTCTGTAGCTGGTGGAGCTTTGGGGAGGCAGAGCCCGGATGGAGGAGGTGTGTCACGGAGACCTGGCCTGAGGTCTATCAGTCCAGCCCAGTGGATGTTTAATTAGCCTGCTCTGAGCACTCTTTCTACTGCTGACGTATGAAGATGAGAGCTGGTTGCCTGCTCTGCTCTGCCGTGTTTTCCTCTGCCATGATGAAACTTGCCCTTGAAATTCTAAGCTGAAATAAACCCTTTCTTCCCATAAGCTGCTTATTGTGTTTTTGTCCCAGCGGTGAGAAGGTACCAGAAGCGCTCAGAGTGATGTACTGCCAGTTCTGAATGACAACAGCTACCAAGGTTTTGACATCAGACTGGTCTGGGCTCCAGCATAAGTGAGTGTTGATCCTTTGGGAAGTGACTTTACTTTGTGAAGCTTCCTTTCTTCATCTTATAAAAACAAAGAGGTAGCATCTAACTTACAGACCTTTGGTCACACTCAGAGATGGGATATACAATTCACAACAGATTGTTGTTATAATCATAACCCAAGGCAATCTAAAATGCTTTCTCATTCAGGAAATTGAATCCAGGGCCCCAAACATGCTGCACGTCTTGAGATGTTTATAAGAAATGGACCACGCCGGGTGTGGTGGTGCACACCTTTAATCCCAGCACTCGAGAGGCAGACATAGGAGGATTGCCACACGTTTGAGGCAAGCCTGAGACTACATAGAGTGAGACCCTACCTCAAAAAAACTAACAGAAAGAAAGAGCCGGGCATGGTGGCACATGCCTTTAATCCCAGAACTTGGGAGGCAGAGATGGGAGGATCACCGTGAGTTCGAGGCCAGCCTGAGACTGCACAGTGAATCCCAGCTCAGCCTGGGCTAGTGTGAAACCCTACCTCCAAAAAAAAAAAAAAAAAAAAGAGAAAAGAAAAGAAGAAAGAAAGACAGAAAGAAAATGAAATGGAATTTTGTGGTTTATTTGTGAACTTCTAGCAGGAAAGTCATGGAATGGTCCTTTATTCTTTTTAAGATATTTATTTATTTATTTATTCCTTTATTTCAGAGACAGAGGTGTGTGTGTGTGTGTGTGTGTGTGTGTGTGTGTGTGTGCCAGGACCTCTTGCCACTGCAAATGAACTCCAGATGCATGTACCACTTTGTGCATCTGGCTTTATGTGGGTCCTGGGAATCGAATGCTAGCAGTCAGGCTTTGCAAGCGAGCGCCTTTAGCTGCTGAGCCATCTCTCCAGCCTGTTCTTTTGTTCTTATATGACATTACCAATATAGACTTGAGTAAGAGTCCTAGTGGTTACCAGCCTCCAGTAGGTAGACACTTGGCTTTCAGAATATCTATGATTAAAGCTTAGAGTGGTGAGAATAAATTCACTTAAATTCAACCACTAAAATTGGTTGAGTTCATAGCTCAAACTGAGTTTGGATTCACCTGCACTAACGGCAGCTCAGTCTCAACATCACTGGTTTCGCCTTTTCTTGTTTTAAGCATCTCGCACATGGGGTGTTCTGTTTTCACGCTGAGCCCTGAGAAACCCTACCAAAGGTATGAGCACATGGGGCAAGGTGCCAACTTACATCAGTCTTTGTTTTAATTATTTATTTGCAAACAGAGAGAGAGAGAGAGAATGGGTGCACCAGGGCTTCTAGCCACCGCAAACAAACTCCAGGTGTACGTGTCATTCTGTTCATCTGGCTTAACGTAGCTACCGGGGTAGGGGGGGATTGAACCCGGATCGTTGGGCTTTGCAGACAAGCGCTTTAACCGCTGAGCTATCTCTCTGGCCCCTACATCAGTCTTTGCCTCATCTTCCCAGCACATTCTCAGTGCTCAGGTTTCCAAACACCAGCTTCCCGCTCTGCCTCTGGTCAGGAGGAAGGAAGCAAACCCCACTGAAGAGCTACTCACCCTGTGGCCAGCAGAGGGCCCCACAGCATTAGCTAGCCTTTTGGGGACACGCCCTTAACTGGCAGGCGCCGGGGGTGGTCAGTCTGTCCCAGATCGCCCCGCTTCCCGCCAGCAGGAGAGCGGGAGGCTCGCCCGGTGCACGCGCCCGCCTTGGGGACCAGCAGACAGCATTGCGCCGGGGGTCTGGGTCACTGAGGCCTGCAGAATCTCCTTGCGGCGCGTCTGATCTTCTTCCCCAGGTACAGCTGTCAAAT
Source organism: Jaculus jaculus (assembly GCF_020740685.1). Lineage (NCBI taxonomy): Eukaryota > Metazoa > Chordata > Mammalia > Rodentia > Dipodidae > Jaculus > Jaculus jaculus. The sequence goes on along the minus strand of NC_059120.1, from coordinate 55,864,723 downwards.
AGTGTCTGGCTCAAGCAACTGGTTCCCTTTGACGAGGACCCCAGGGTCTCTGTGGGAAGCACCGTTTATTAACCAAGAAAGGTGAAATGCCCACCCTAACCTGGCAGAGGCAGGCTGGGTTTTGCACAGTTCTGGTGGCCCAGGCGCTGGGATTCACACGGGCTGCCGCTCCATTCCAGCCTCATGACTCAGCCCAAGGCGCAAGTGAGGAAACCCAAAGCAGAGACTGGGGAAATCAGGTTCCCCTGGGGACTAGAAAATGGTAGGGGAGGAAAAAAATAATCCATCTTTTCTCTGTCAGCCACTTCAACTGGTGACGCAGGTGAACCCCAGACTTATAACTGGCTTTCACTATAACTCTGTCACATTTTCAAGGTTTATTAAAAGGTTGGACATATTCGGGGTGGGGAGGGGAACACCAATAAAATATTCGGCCGGGCATGGTGACACACGCCTTTAACCCCAGCGCTGCGGAGGCAGCGGTAGGAGGATTGCGGTGAGTTCGAGGCCAGCCTGGGGCTATACAGAGTGAGTTTCAGGTCAGCCTGGGCTTCAGCGAGATGCTAACTCAAAAAAAAAAAAAAAAAAAAGAGCAGCAGCAACAACCTCTAAATAGAAGCGGCAGAGTTCAGCTCATCTGTGTGGCCCTCGCTCAACAGCTAACTTGCTCTGGGCCAGATACTCTGCCGGGTCATTACACGTTTTCTTTTTCTCACGTGCCTTCATGACCGGCCTATGAAGTAGGTGTCTACTGTCAAGTACATTTTCCAGGGGAGCAAAGTGAGGTTTGGAAATTAGGTGACACGTCCAAGATCCCGTGGCAGAGAAAATGGTTCACGCCCAAGTCCACCTGAAACTGCAGACCGTGCCCTTGGGAGGTACATGGCTTTTTAAAAAAATATTTTTCATGTTTGTTTATTTATGAGAAATACAGGGAGGAAAAGGGAGAGAGAATGGGTGTGCCACGGCCTCTGGCCACGGCAAACGAACTCCAGACACAGGTGCCACCATGTGTCTCATTTACGTGGGTACCGGGGATTCAAACGTGAGTCCTTAGGCTTGGCAGGCAGATACCTTAGCCTCTAAGCCATCTCTCCCGCTCACATATCTTGCTTTTTCTTTTTTTTTTTAATATTTTTTTGTTCATTTTTTATTTATTTATTTGAGAGCAACAGACACAGAGAGAAAGACAGACAGAGGGAGAGAGAGAGAATGGGCGCGCCAGGGCCTCCAGCCACTGCAAACGAACTCCAGACGCGTGCACCCCCTTGTGCATCTGGCTAATGTGGGACCTGGGGAACCGAGCCTCGAACCAGGGTCCTTAGGCTTCAACAGGCAAGCGCTTAACCGCTAAGCCATCTCTCCAGCCCTGTCTTGCTTTTTCTGTTGCCAGGGAAAGTCTTGGCCAGATCCTTGTAAATACTGTCCAAATTCATTTCACATCACCACCCCACTTGCTCAGTCTGTTTCTGACACTCTGGTGGCTTTCCCAGTTCAGCTGTCAGACCAACTGCCACCCAAGCTCTGAGTCGGTGCGTTCCCTTTTTCCATCAAAAAACCTCCCTCCGCCAGTCCCTAATGTGCAACCCTAGTTTTGTCACTACGCCTGGCTGTCAATAGCCTCCTCTCAGAACGGGCTTCTCTGACTTTGTCCCTGAAAGGAGTCCCTTCCGACCTCCTCACAGACCCTCCCCTCCCCCATCATGGTACTTAATTACAACTTGAAATTTTTGTTTTTCGGGCTGGAGAAATGGCTCAGCAGTTAAAGTACTTGCCTGTGAAGCCTAAGGACCCGGGTTCAGTTCCCCAGTGCCCATGCAAGCCATATGCACGTGGTGGCACATGCATCTGGAGTTTGTTTGCAGCGGCTGGAGGACCTGGTAAGCCCATTCTCTCTTTCTCTCTCTGGGTGTCTCTCTCTCTCTCCCTCTCTCAAATAGTAAAATAAACAAGAATAAAATATTTTTAAACTATTAAATAATAATAAAATTTTGTTTTTCTCCTTACTTATTTTTCTCCTCCACTAGTATGTCTGGCTCAGAAGGACAGAGTTTTACCTGCCTTGGTCATTGGCATATTCCCAACGCCAAAACATGCCAGAAATTCATAGGTGCTACATGAATACTTGATAACTTATAATGTATTATATTAATATTATGATTTTACTCATATTATTTAACATGTTTAATGTTATGTTCTGATATTATAGTTAACAATGTAATTTGCATCTTTCCTGTAGAAGAAAGAGGTGATTTCCGACCCCAAGTTAAGAGGTCTTTTGTGTTTAAAGAAAGCCCCAGTCTAAAGAAAAATGAAGTTATGAAATTTGCAGAAAAATGGATGGACCTGGAAAGTATTATACTAAGTCAGGTAACCCAGGCCCAGAAAGCCAAGCGCCACATGTTCTCTCTCATATGTGGATCCTAGCTACAGATGATTGGGCTTCTGCGGGAGAAGGAAAATACTTAGTAGCAGAAGCCAGTAAGTTGAAAAGGAGACATAAAGGGAAGAGAAAGGAAGGGAGGAGGATACTTAATAGGTTGATATTGTATATATGTAATTACAATGTTTGTAATGGGGAGGTAATATGATGGAGAATGGAATTTCAAACGGGAAAGTGTGGGGGTGGGGAGGGAGGGAATTACCATGGGATATATTTTATAATCATGGAAAATGTTAATAAAAATTAAAAAAAAGAAAGAAAGCCCCAGTCTTTCAAATTAAGCTGCTCTGAGAGAGAAACAAGCTAGCAGAGGGCCAGAGAGACGGCTTAGCGGTTAGCGCACTTGTCTGCAAAGCCAAAGGCCCCGGATTTGAATCCCAGGACCCACTTAAGCCAGATGCACAAGGGGACGCATGCATCTGGAGTGTTCCTTTGCAGCGGCTGGAGGCCCTGATTGTCTCTCCCTCTCTCTCGCTGCCTCTCTGTCTCTCAAATAAACAAATAAAAATAAATAAAATATTAAGAAAAAAAGAAAAGAAAGAAAAGCCGGGCATGGTGGCGCACGCCTTTAATCCCAGCACTCGGGAGGCAGAGGTAGGAGGATCGCCGTGAGTTCGAGGCCACCCTGAGACTCCATAGTGAATTCCAGGTCAGTCTGGGCAAGAGTGAGACCCTACCTCAAAAGAAAAAAAAAAAGAAAGAAAGAAAGAAAGCCAGCAGAGCAAATGACCTCTCAACTGTGTCTCAGAGGGAAGTCTGTTTAAAGGCACTCACCCAAAACGTTATGCACCAGAGCATCTGGGCAGTGGTGGGCAAGCGACCCAGCTTGGCTTTCCTAACGCTACTTTTTTTTGTTGTTGTTTTGCTTTGTTTTTTATTTTTCGAGGTAGGGTCTCACTCCAGCTCGGGCTGACCCGGAATTCACTCTGTAGTCTCAGGCCTCGAACTCACAGAGATCCTCCCAACCTCTGCCTCCCCAGTGCTGGGATTAAAGGTGTGCGCCACCACGCCCCGGCTCCTAAAGCTACTTCTGGGCAGGATGGAAGATCACACAGAGGAGGTGGGGGATCTGCTGTCACCCCCAGAAGTTGCTGTGCGCTGGGGCCCAGCTGAGCCGCGCAGCTCCACGTTGGTTCATTAGATGGTCCACCCTGCGGTCACTGCCCAGGAGTCCACCCCGTTTTATGCACAGAAGCTCAGGCCTGTCGTGGTAACGAGATTTGCCTGGAGCCACACGGGAAAGGGGGAGAGCTCCCTGTTTACGTTCTCATCGCTTCGGAAATCAGCTCTCACGCACCTGCAGGCACCTCGGTCAGGACCCGTCCCCAGCCAGGGCTCTGAGGACTTTGCGCTTCTCACCGCCCATCCCCCACGGCCGTGCAGAGCTGGGGGGCAAGTCCCCGAGTGGACGCGATCCCAAGTCCTCCCTCGCCCCCCTCTACCTAACCTACCCCACAGAGCACGCCCTTTTCCTACTGGCCCCTTAAGATCTACAGAAACGAATACTCAGGTCCTATTTCGGTCAGCAGGTGGGCAAACGTGCGTCCTCTCCTTTCCGGGGTGCGCACGTGCCGCAGCAGGCATGCGCAGGTCTGCGCTTTCCTCCTTGTCGGAGGCAGGATATCTCGCTGTTCACCTCGGCATTCACCGGGCCAGCTGGCGGGGGTCTTCCAGGAAGGGGTCCTGTCTCCCCCTCCCCCTTCTTTCCTTAGGTGCGCTGGGATTACAGGCACCTGCCTCGCCATCGGTGAGTTCTGGGGATTTGAACCTGAGTACTCGTGCTTTATCTCCACAGCCTCAAAGTAGTCTCCCCACCCCCAGGTAGGGTCTCATCCTACCTCAGGCTGACCTGGAATTCACTATGTAGTCATGGTGACCCTCCTACCTCTGCCTCCCTGGTGCTGGGATTAAAGGCATGCAACCGAGAGCCGGGCGTGGTGGCGCATACCTTTAATCCCAGCACTTCAGAGGCAGAGGTAGGAGGATCTCCGTGAGTTTGAGGCCAGCCTGAGAATACAGAGTGAATTCCAGGTCAGCCTCTGCTAGAGTGACACCCTACCTCAAAAAAAAAATAAATAAATAAATAAATAAATAAAATAAAATAAAAAGGCATACACCACCAGGTCTGGCCTCTTTTCCTTTTTGGATTGCCAGCAAAACAAGTGTTGACCAGTTCAGTGTAAAGAATTCTCAACAAAATCCTGTTGAGAACCAGTGTGACTCGCTAGAGGGTCGCTGTAATTGGCAGGTTGCAGAGATGGCTAACACAGGATGCTGAGCTGGACCGTGCGGGTTTCTGCCCTGCGCAGGGCATAACCGGATGCATGAGAAGAAACAGAAGCTACGCACTTGCCAGTACCTGGGAACACCTTATCTCATCAGTATCTAACAGAGCAGCTAAAACAGGGGCAGGAGAGAATCCTTAGCAGCTAAGGCCCTTGCCTGCAAAGCCAAAGGACCCGGTTCGATTCCCCAGCACCCAAGTAAAGCCAGATGCCCAAGGTGGCACAAGTGTCTAGAGTTCATTTGCAGTGGCTAAAGGGCCCTGGTGTGCCAATTCTCTCTCTATCTAGCTGCCTCTCTCTCTCCCTCTCTCTCTCTCTCTCTCTCTCTCTCTCTCTCTCTAAAAGTAAATAAATAGAATACTTTTTAGAGGAACAGTAACTGGTTCTCTTCAAACAGTGACTCTACTAATACGATCAGTAGAACAATTATTATATGTGTGAGTTAATTCTTTCCAATGTACCACTCACAATACTAGCACTCAAAAGAATGTCACCCTATTCATTCAGATTACGCTGCAGCAAAGAAAAAAATAATCCGGTGTTCTTTCTCACCCATATTATTTGACCAGTGAGGGAATCCTGGTGGGCAAGCAGTTTCCTCCATATGGCGACGCAGGGACCCAGGCTCCTTATGACAGCAGCTCTTCCATCCATAGAGCTTCAGGGTTCTGAACAGAGACAGAGAATAATTCGGGAATGTCACCTCTTGCTGCGTGGACCCACCAGTGATTCTCATCACTTTCAGTCTCGTTCTGTGGGTGACTGGTCACACAGTCCCAGTTAGATGCGGGACCAGCCACTTCCCAGCAGCCACACTATCGATCCTACGGAGGAGAAACAGACATTTCCTGGTGAACAGCCCACCCTCTGGGCTCCAGCCACAAAATCAAACCAGTAGGGAGCCACTGGCAATTGGGTTTGTGTGGGTTGCTGCGTCTTCTGGAGACATAGGAAAATACTCGACACTCTTTCACTAGGGGACCAACTCTCCCTCTGCCAGCCGTTCTTCCTGGTGGAGAGTTTGCATTATCGCCTCCTCTTCTTTCCAGGGGCTGCGCCGGATCTGGCCCCATCCCCCCCACACACACCCCCATTCCTGCTGCATTCAGTCTGCTGCCCTCTGCACGTGCCCCCTTCATTGTCCGCTACCGTCACCCTTGCTGGGCAGCTCCAGGCAGCTGTCAGCAGGGGAGAAGAAATAGGCTGCGCTTGCTTTATCCATGTGGTTGACAAGGCATAACCACTTCCTGCAGAAAGAAATTTCCTGAAACCACTTTTCCTAAACAGAAGGCTTTTGGTTTTGGTTTTGTTGGCCTCGAACTCACAACCTTCCTGCCTCTCTAGTGCTGAGATTACAGGCATGTCACTCAGTGCCCAGAATGGCCCAGAAGCCACACAGGGGTTTGGGAGGAGTAGCAGGACACTTGCCACAGTCCATCGTGTCCATCCCGCCGGCCACGGTCAGTCAGTGTTTCAGAAACATGGCTGCCTTGCGGAGCTGCGCCCACCGGAACTTCAGGGTCTTCGAGTCCTGTTAGCACACTGGAGAAGAGAAAAAAATTATTTAGTGAATGAAAAAGAAAAAAGAATGCACAAAGCCGGGTGTGGTGGTGCACGCCTTTAATCCCAGCACTCGGGAGGCAGAGGAAGGAGGATCGTCATGAGTTCAAGGCCACCCTGAGACTGCATAGTGAATTCCAGGTCAGCCTGGGCTACAGTGAGACCCTACCTCGAAAAACAAAAAAAAAAAGGATGCATGAGTGAATAGAGTGAATAAAACTGAAGGAAGTAAAGCCATGCTATTATGGAACAAAAATAGAATCCTGAGCTACAGAGATGGCTTAGTGGTTAAGGAGCTTACCTGTGAAGCCTAAAGACCCAGGTTCAACTCCCCAGAACCCACATAAGCCAAATGAACAAGATGGCCCAAGCACTCTGGAGTTTACAGTGGCTAGAGGCCGTGGGTTGTCCATTTTCTCTGTCTCTCTCTCTTTCAAAAAATTAATTAATTAGCCAGGCATGGTGGCACACACCTTTAATCCCAGCACTCAGGAGGCAGATGTAGGAGGATCTCCATGAGTTTGAGGCCACCCTGAGATTACATAGTGAATTCCAGGTCAATCTGGACTACAGTGAAACCCTACCTTGAAAAGCAAAAATAAATAAATAAATAAATAAATGTAATAATATAATTAATTAATTTTTTTTAACTTGGGAGTTCTTTCAGGGAAGAAACTGATTCGTGCATCTCTGAATCCCCAGGGCCCAGCACATACTGGACATTCTTCAGGATGTGGACAAGATGAAGAAAACCCCTGAAATACTGTTGCATCTTCCCTGGGACCAAAGGTGACAAAATTTCCTCCCCTCCTGGTAACAGTGAACTGGGGCCTTGGAAACCTGGGGGAAAATATGGAAAAACTCGACTTGAGTACTCAGCACTGGGTGTCTGGAGCCCTGGAGAAGGGAGAGCTGAGGATTATCCTGGGCACGGACTGGTCACACGGGGCCTCCTGGAGGATTCCCCGACTTGGCTCATTCCTTGGGAATCTCTCGTCCCTCTCAGGATCTCCCCAGGGGGGAAAAAATGGGGGAAGCCCTGGTGCTGTGGACTGGTCTGCTCACCAACAGCTGCTAGGAGTTTATGTTTAACTAAACTACAATGAAATCTGATGGAGGCAGAGCAGAGAAATAACCCTTCCCTAGAAGACACTTAGGTTTTCTCTAATGTCTTCCAGAAATTTCTTCTAAAGGGTTTTTAGGACCAAGTGGAGCCGCTACATAGGGTGAAAATAAGAAAGAAAAGAAAAAGAAAGAGTTGTAACCAGATTTTTTAAATATTTTATTAAGCTGGGCGTGGTGGTGCATGCCTTTAATCCAGCACTTGGGAGGCAGAGGTAGGAGGATTGCCATGAGTTCAAGGCCACCCTGAGATGACAAAGTTAAGTCCAGGTCAGCCTGGACCAGAGTGATACCCTACCTTGAAAAAACAACAACAACAACAAAGAATAAAATATTTTATTTATTTGAGAGAGAGGCAGATAGAGAGAAAGAGTGTGCCAGGGCCTTTAGCACTGCAAATGAACTCCAGACGCATGCACCCCCTTATGCATCTGGCTTATGTGGGCCCTGAGGAATCGAACCGCCCTTAACCACTAAACCATCTCTCCAGCCCTGGGAAACAGGTCTTAACAATACTGGCCACAACTGAAACTGAGCTAGCCACCAGAGCCAAGAGCTTTGCCAGGAAAGGCGAGTCCCTGCCATTCAGCAGAAGGCTTGTGCTGCCGCTGGGACCCACAAGGCCACAGCACCTGTTCCCTGCGGGCCCCGCAGAAAGGCAAGGCCCGAGGACGGGGAGCTGGCCTGGGTGCTGGGGCTGGCACAGGCTGGGAGACCCCAGGGCAGATCTGAGAGCCGCAAGATGGCCTGATCTGAGTCCACCAAGGTCTTCCGCCAGCATTGCCCCCCCCCCCCCATCAAGTAGAAAACACTCGTTTCGAGGCTGGAAGCTCTGGCGTGCCCATTCTTTCTCTCTCCCTTCTTCTCTCTGTCGCTCTCAAATAAATAAATAAACATACAAAAAAATTTTTTAATTGCCAAAAAAATAAAATAATAATTCCTAGATCTTAAGTACCTGCTCCGCTGCATGCCTTCGTTTCTGGGCCAACGAGCCAGATTCTTGATTTACATCCATACACACCCATTTTCTAAAACCAAACCCCAGAGGAAGGGCCCGGCCCAGGGCGGGGATGTCCTGAAATATCTGTGTGCAGGAGGCGGACTACTCACGGGGAGTTTACAATAGGGCTGTCCTTGGGGGAGGGGCGCGTCCAAAGAGCCAGAAGAGAGAGAGAGTGTGTGTGTGTGCATGGTGTGTGTGTGGTGTATGTGTGTGTGTGTGTGTGTGTGTGGTGTGTGTGTTGTGGTGCATGTGTGTGTGTATGTAATGTGTGTAGTGTGTGTGCATAGTGTGTCTGGTGCATGTGTGCTCATGTCTGCATGGTGTGTGTATGTGTGTATGCATGGTGTATGTAGTGTGTGTGCACGAAGTGTGTGTGTGGTGCATGTGTAGTGTGTTCATGTGTGTGCATAGTGTGTGTGCTGTGTGTGTGCATACGTGCTGTGTGTGTACTGTGTGGGTGTGTGTGCATGGTGTGTGTGCATGGTGTGTGTGCGTGCTGTGTGTGTGTACTGTGTGTGTGTGCATGGTGTGTGTGCGTGCTGTGTGTGTGTACTGTGTGTGTGTGCATGGTGTGTGTGCGTGCTGTGTGTGTGTACTGTGTGTGTGTGTGCATGGTGTGCGTGCGTGCTGTGTGTGTGTACTGTGTGTGTGTGCATGGTGTGCGTGCGTGCTGTGTGTACTGTGTGTGTGCATGGTGTGTGTGTGTGTGCATGGTGTGCGTGCGTGCTGTGTGTGTGTACTGTGTGTGTGTGTGCATGGTGTGTGTGCGTGCTGTGTGTGTGTACTGTGTGTGTGTGTGCATGGTGTGCGTGCGTGCTGTGTGTGTGTACTGTGTGTGTGTGTGCATGGTGTGTGTGCGTGCTGTGTGTGTGTACTGTGTGTGTGTGCATGGTGTGCGTGCGTGCTGTGTGTGTGTGCTGTGTGTGTGCATGGTGTGTGTGTGTGTGCATGGTGTGTGTGTACAGTGTGTGTGCACGGGATAGTGGCGGCGCGCGGGCGGGAGCGCAGGAAGCGCGGAGGTGGGACCGGCCTCCCGCCAGGCTCCTCCCGCCGCCCGCCCCGCTCCCCGCCCGCCCGTACAAAGGCGCCCGCCCGGCTCTGCCCCGCGCCCGCCGTGCCCAGCTCGCCCGAGCCCGCCTCCCTCCCGCGCCTCGGCCAGGTGAGTGCCCGCCGCTCCCCGCGGCGCCCGGACCCCGGCTCCACCACCCGGTCCCACTTCCCAGCTTCCCGAGCTCCGCGGGGCCCCGCCGGTCCCGGCTGCGAGCTTCGTGGTGGTCTTCGGTTGGCACGCGGATCCCCCCACCCCCCCCCGGGCCGGGTGTTCGTAGCCACCCCCCGGCAGGACGGGCTGAGCACGCGGGATTCGGACCGGGGAGGACGGGGCGGCCGGGCAGCCGGGCGGACGCCCTTCCCGAAGGACAGACCGTGCCCAGCCCCGGGCAAAAGCAGGTTGAGCGGTTGCTGCCCAGGGAGGGGTCTTAACACTGCGCCAGGGCTGGCCCACTGTCGTCATCGACAAGCAGCGCTGGGAGGCAGAGGTAGGAGGATGGCCATGAGTTCGAGGCCACCCGGAGACTACGCTGTGAATTCCAAAGCAGCGCTGGCGTTGGGTGGGATGGGGGATGTGAAGGGATTTTCCTCTACTGAAAGTTTTCTTACTTAGTTAAGGGAAGGTAGAAGGAGGTGTGGAAAGATCGGGCTTCATAAAGGACCCAGGTGACTTTGGTGTGATGCAGAGAGACAGACAGATGGCCCTGGGGACCTGGTCCCCAGCCTTAGCTTGCCCTCTCTGGCTCTTACACTGTCCAGCCTGGGACAAGGCCCTGCCTCGCAGGCAAGGGAGGGCCGCCCGGCTTACAGGACAGAGCTGAGCTGGACTCTGAAACCCACCGCCGGGGTGGTCCCCAGGCCCCAGCCCCATCCCAGGGGGAGCTGGAAGCTTTCTGCAGGGTGGGGTTGGCACAAAGGACTCCGGGGTTCTCCTGCGGCCTGAGCAGTGACTAAACTGAGAGAGCGTGTGGGTGTGGCCCGTCTGGCTGCAGGATACTGCTGGGGTTTGGACAGAGCACTCCCTGAAGGAGAAGAGGAACCGTGCCATCTTTTGAGGGCATTTTCCAAGAGGAAGTGAGTCACACCAGTGCCCTCCGCTAATCAGAGGAGGTTTCTCGGCTGAGCTGCCCGCGAGGGCAGGAATTAGACTGGCAGGGAGGGACATAGCAAGACGGCTGCTGGGTGATCGCCAGGGTCAGTGCCCAGCAGCAGGCCCCAGCTGACCGGGGAAGGTTGCTTTACACTTTTAGAGGTTTACTGTTGATACAGTGCCTCCCCCTTCCCCCAGCCCACCATAAATCCTGAGTTCAGCCTCTGGGAGTGTATTTTAAAATATTTTATTTATTTATTTGAGAGAGAGAGAGAATGGGCACCACCGGGGCCTCTGGCCACTGCAAATGAACTCCAGACACACGCGCCACCTTGTGCATCTGGCTTAGGTGGGGTCCTGGGGGGGGTGGAACGTTTCAGGCTCCGCAGGCAAGCTCCTTGACCACCAAGCCATCTCTCCGGCCCTGGGAGTGTATTTTCTACCCTGCGCTTGAGATCACACGGAAACACCCTGCCAGTGATCTTTGCTTTCCACAAATCGCAGAAGATAGCACCAGGGGTCGGGGCGGGAAGTGAGTGCATTTGACTCACTGAAAGGTCCTCACCAGTCCTGCCCCCTCACATTCCTGTCTGACCATGGCTTCCAAATGTCACGAGTGCTCTTTGACAGCCAGAGTGGAGTTTCTTCTTCGTGGCGACGTTGGGCTCAGCATTTGGAATTTATTTAAGTTCTTCAAGTTTTCGAGGTCTCGTGGGCACACAGCTCACCCCGGTTTCTGGCTCTTTTCCATCGTCAGATGCGCCCTGGTTCTCCCATCTCCGGCCTCTCCGCAGGCACCCCAGTGCAGTCAGGCCCGGGGCTGGGTGGGGCTGAAGCTGGGTGACTCCCTGCTTTCCACTGACAGCTCAAAAAATGAGGCCTTTGAGAGCGACGCCCACTTAGCGTGCCCTTGGATGCGGTCCAGTCTTTTAAAAAGCAGAGAGCTGAGGGAAACAATGGAATTCTTTCAGCGTTATGATATATAAACTCACTCTTGGTCCTGGGAAAACTCGACTAAAATTTAGGATTTTTCTTGAGCTTCCTCTTTTTCTCAGGGCTCAACAATTTAGGTATCTCATGTTAAAAGCAAAAGGAAGCCTTAGAGTATAGCTCAGTGAAAGGGCACATGATTAGCATGTGCCAGGCCCTAGTCCATTGCTAGCACACCTCTCCCTCTACAAAGCAAAAAAAGAGCTAAAGAATTATTTATTTTGAACAATTTTCAGAACTTTCTATCCCTTCATTAAATAACTCCCATTCACCACGCCAAAGAATTTTTTTTTTTTTTTCATTTGAAAAGAGAGAGAGAGTCTGGGCACGCCAGGGCCTCCCGCCACTGCAAATGAACTCCAGATGCGTTCCCCATTTTACATGGGGTCCTGGGGCATTGAACCCTGGCTGGTAGGCTTTACAAGCAAGCTCCTGTAAGCAGTTAGCCATCTCCCATCCCCCACACTGAAGAATTTAATAGCATCAGTTACAGTAGCTACTGTTGGTTGACAAAAGCTGATTCCTTCCAGTCCCTAAGTAAAATTAGGTGTATTTGGTTGGGTTTGAGCAGGCTTCCAAGTCCTTTATTCTTGCTGAATTGTATCTGGAATTTTCCTTTGCTGTCGACTTCTTGACTGGGCAAGTTTTACTTGGTGAGAGAGCCTGACTTTTAATTCATTGTCTTTTTTTTTTCTTTTTTTTTTTTTTTTACTTGAGAGAAAGAGAGAGAGGAAGAGGCAGAGCAGGGAGAGAGAGAGAATATGAGTGTGCCACACCAGGGCCTCCAGCCATTGCAAGCGAACTCCAGACGTATGTGCCACCTTGTGCATCTGGCTTATGTGGGTCCTGGGGAATCGAACCTGGGTCCTTTGGCTTTGTAGGCAAGTGCCTTAATCGCTAAGCCATCTCTCCAGCCCCATTGTCTTCACTTTTAAAGAAATTGAAAATTTTTCATGCCTTTAACCCCAGTACTCAGGAGGCAGAGGTAGGGTCACTGTGAGTTTGAGGCCAGCCTGAGACTACATAGTGAATTCTGGGTCAACCTGGGCTACAGTGAGACCCTACCTCAAAAAAAAATTTTTTTTTTTTTTTGGTTTTTCGAGGTAGGGTCTCACTCTGGTCCAGGCTGACCTGGAATTAACTATGTAGTCTCAGGGTGGCCTCGAACTCTCAATGATCCTCCCACCTCTGCCTCCCAAGTGCTGGGATTAAAGGCGTGAGCCACCACGCCCGGCTCAAAAAAAAATTTTTAATTTATTTATATTCACAATGAATGATAGAGAGAGAGAGAATGGGCATTCCAGGGCCTCCTGCCATTGCAAATGGACTCCAGACACATGTGCCACATTGTGTATCTGGCTTTATGTGGATACTACAGAATCAAACCCAGGCTGTCAGGCTTTGCAAGCAAGCACTTTAACCGCTGACCCATCTCTCCAACCCTGCCTTAATTTTTTTTTTTTATTTCCTGAAATTTCTCTGAAGGATAAAACTCCAAGAATGTCTTCTGGGTCCAATTAAAAATATATATCTTTTTCAAATTCCCCAAACAAAAGAAAAGAAACCGCAAGTATTTTTGAAGAGCAGATGTTTGTGCTTGCTGCCACTGTGATAATGATTCAGTGATTTCTGAATGACTGTAAGGAAAGTAAGATCCAGACAAGAGACGGGCCGGGCATGGTGGCGCACGCCTTAAATCCCAGCACTCAGGAGGCAGAGGTAGGAGGGTCGCTGTGAGTTTGAGGCCACCCTGAGATTACATAAAAAAAAAAAAAAAAAAAAAAAAAAACAAGAGGCAGGAGCAAAGAACGAAGCAAACCTGGCCTCTCATTGCTTGGAAGTATCGTCTTGGGAGGCTTGGGAGATGGCTCCGTGGTTAAAAGCCCATGCTTGCAAACCCTGCCAACCTGGGTTTAATCTCCTGACAGCCACGTGGAGCCAGATGTACGAAGAGGCACTGGCACCTGGAGTTCATTTGCAATGGCAAGAGACACCGGCACACCCATCCTCTCCCTCCTCTCCTCTCAAATAAATAAATGAAAACAACATTTTTTAAAGTAATAATAAGAAGAAATGTCCCCTTGGGGATGACAGCCTGGGCGTGGGCCAAGGTCCACAGCACACATCTGGGTGGACCAGCTCTGGAAGAGGAGGCCCTGCCTCCCTGCCCCGCCCAGGAAACCAGAGAGAGAGGCAGGGGACATTGCTGGTGCATGTCACTGTAGTTGAGACACACCAAGTAGGTGTTTAGTGTAAGAACCCCCCCACAAAAAAAAACACACTAAATTTGTGGAGTCCAGAATTGTTTTCTGCAGAGAAACCTGCAGGGACAGAGACACTGTGGAGGCCCGTTGCCCAGGCCAACAGTGGCCCAGAAATCCTTGTCACCGGGTCAGGGTGACACAGACTTCAGAGCAGAATGACTCAGTGAACGGCAGGTGGATCAGGAGGTGGGTGCGGCCTGGGGAGGTGGCGAAGCCCTGAGTGGAAGCGGGGTGACGGAAAACACAAGAAAACAGCAGGAGCGTGAATCCCTCGGTCGCATAGGTTTTTCTTTGCAAGGGAACCACGTTCCGGGTACTCTGCCTGTCTTAGGAAAGCCCGGGGGGCCCCTTCCCAGAGCTCCCCTCCCCGTGTCAAACTCCGAGCTGCCGGGTTTGCAGCTGCCTGGGGATGACCCCTTCCGCATCACGGCCACAGCCCAGTGGGCAGTCCGAGTGGTCCTCCGTCCAGCGCTAGTTCACGCTCTGTGGGTTAAGGCAGAATAATCCATTGTTCTTGATATAGAGGATCTCTGACGCCAAGGTAGATGGGCAGATAACTAAATGTGACTGAGTGCTCCAGGCACGGCTGTTGGGGGACACCAAAAAGACACCCCTTGTCTTTCAGACCCAAGTGCCAGCCAGGATTGGGGGAGGCCTGCCCTTACTGTAGTAGAGTTTGAAGGGTGGTAAGCGGGGTGGAGATGCCAGATTCAAGCCCCATCCAAGCAGCGGGCACTGTGCTGGGGACGCCAGCACCCTGGCACAACCCCAGTGTGTCTCCTTTTTCCTTGGTTTTTTGTTTTTGTTGTTGTTGTTGTTGTTTGCTTTTTTGAGGTAGGGTCTCACTCTGGTCCAGGCTGACCTGGAATTCACTATATAGTCTCAGGATGGCCTCGAACTCTCAGCGATCCTCCTACCTCTTTCTCCCGAGTGCTGGGATTAAAGGTGTCTGTGTAGCCCTAGGCCGGCCTAGAACTCTGATCCTGCCATCTCAGGGGCCTCCCGCCCTCCAGTGTTGGGATAACAGCACTTGGGACGAACCCCGCCACACCTGCAAAACAGTTCTTCGGTTGTAGCCCTGGTCAGAGTCCAGAGAACCAACCGAGGCCACGTCCTCTGTCATCTTCTGGCCAGTCATTGCTCTGTCTTCTTAAAGGACTCCAGGACGCACAGGGAGGTGGCCAATTGTGGAATAAAACTGCTGGGGGTGCCAGGCGCGGTGGCGTACGCCTTTAATCTCAGCACTTGGGAGGCAGAGGTAGGAGGATCACAGTGAGTTCGAGACCACCCTGAGACTACATAGTGAATTCCAGGTCAGCCTGGGCCAGAGTGAGACTCTACCTCACCAAAAAAAAAAAAAAAAAAAAACAGCTGGGAGAGGGTGGAAGAGGGGACAGCAGAAGGGGATGGAGCTTCTGGGAGGAGACTCCATTGCTCACAACCAGCTGAGCAAAGCAAACAGGAGTGGGAATGGAGTGACCTCAGCCCTGAGCCCCTCCTGGCAAAGAGGCAGCCTGACCTCACACTCCCGAAAAATATGTTCTGGTGAAGCCAGGCTTTTCTCAGATTACAAGTTGTATTCTTGGGAGTTCCTCGGTTCGCCCATTTTCATACTGGAGATCCTCACCCTACCGTGAGCCCCTTTTCTGTAGCTTTGCGGTCCACGCACTGTCCTGCCTGTTGGGAAGAAAGCGAGCTGTGTGTCCCTCCCACTCCTAACACCTGGAGTCTTTTATTTTTTTTTATTCACAAGTTTTCATGCAAGCACATAATGTATCTTGATCATAATCCCCTCCCACTACCTTCCTTGGCATCCAGGATCTTGTCTGTTTCGGAAGAAGTCAGGGAGTGGTCTTTGGCGCTGAACTTGGGATCGGTATTTTTAGACCCCTGTGGTGTCTGAGTCCTTTCCTGGGTTATTTAAATACTGAGGTGGAAACCCATGTCCTCCTTCGGTAGGTGACTCACTCGGGTCGGATCTGTTAAATTCCTGGACTGCCAGCTCAGGCCAGGCCAGAGAGACCCTTCTAAGCCCGCATGTGGAAACCAGATCTGGGCTGTGTAGGAAGAAAAGGTAGAGGGGCCGGAGGGTGAGGCTCCCTGGAGTTCACTCACAGTGGGCCCTGACGCGGGAACTGGCTGCTATCTAAGCCTTGCAGATGAATCATGCTGGATTCTGATTGATGGCGCTCCCTGGGACAGCTTTCTTTGGCAAGCTGGTTCTTGTACTTTTCAGGAGATTAATTTATAATCCTTTATAACTGATCGTTCCTATGTTCACCAGTCCACGTCTGGCTCTGTAAACGATAGCACTTAGGACTCAGGCCCGGTCCTGCAGGTCTGTCAATCCTAGCTACTCAGAAAACTGAGGATCTGCAAGTTCAAGACCAGTCTGGGCTGCAGAGTCAGCTCAGTGCCAGCCTGGGCAACTTAGTGAAACCCCGTCTTAAAGTAAAAATTGAGGGGCTGGAGAGATGGCTCAGCAAGGCGCTTGACTACAAAGCCTAAGGCCCTGGATTCAGTTCCCCAGCAACCACGTGAAGCCAGATGCACAAGGTGGCGTGTGTGTCTGGAGTCTGTTTGAAATGGCTGGAGGCCCTGGTGCGCCCATTCTCTCATAAATAAATAAATAAAACTTTTGTTGTTGTTGTTTTTCGAAGTAGGCTCTCACTCTAGTCCAGGCAGACCTGGAACTCACTATGTAGTCTCAGGGTGGCCCCGAACTCATGGGGAGCCTCCTACCTCTGCCTCCTGAGTGCCGGGATTAAAGGCGTGCGCCACCGTGCCCAGCTTAAATAAGTAAAACTTTTTAGAAACTTGAAGAGCAAGCTGGGCATTCAGTTGAGTGACAGAGCTCTGGTCTAGCCTAGCATGCGCGATGCCCTAGGCTCGATCACGTTAGGGAGTCTTTCAGCCGCAGGAACCAGACTCAGTATGTCCCAGGTTCCTGGTAGGGTTCTCCAGCACGGGAAGTTGGCAGCTTCTCTTTATCCAGGCTCAAAGCTCACTCACTCGCTCTCACTTTCTCACTCGCTTTCTCTCTCTCTCTCTCTCTGTCAAAGCCTCCATGTTCTGGTCAAGGCAAACCTTCCAAATAAGCCAGAGTTCACTGAGCTCCTGTTAAGCACTAAATGCTGGGTCTTGATGAGAGATATGTCCCAGTTCAGTGTACCCGAATACAGTGACTGACCTGATTCCTTCTCTCTGTAAACTCTTTTTTTTTTTTGCTTGTTTTTTAATTTACTTATTTATTTGAGAGAGAGAGAGGAAGAAAGAGGCAGATATATATATACAGAGAGAGAGAGAGAATGGGAGCACCGAGGCCTCTAACTGCTGCAAATGAACTCCAGTTGTGTGCGCCACCTTGTGTGTCTGGCTTACATGGGTCCTGGGGAATTGAACCTGGGTCCTCTGTCTCTGGCTTTGCAGGCGAGCGCCTTAGCAGCTAAGCCATCTCTCTGGCTGCTCTGTAAACTCTTCATGATGAAGAGTTCTTGCTCCCCTGCTGCACTCCAGGCTATAAGGAAGCTGCTGCTTTTTGGCTTGAATATATTGTTACTTACTCCTTTCCAATGAACTCTGGGAAGCTTGTACTCGGGTAGGGCAGCTGATGTCTTACTGTGGAAATGCAAATGTCTTTATTGCAATAAGTAACAAGTTCAGGGGCCAGGAAGATGGCTCAGCAGTTAAAAGTGCTTGCTTGCAAACCCTGCCGGCCTGGGGTTCCATGCCCAAGCCACTCACATAGCCGGATAGATGAAAAAAGTAGCATAAGGGCTGTAGAGATGGCTTAGCAGCTAAGTGCTTGCCTGTGGAGCCTAAGGACCCCAGTTCGAGGCTCAGTTCCCTAGGACCCACATAAGCCAGATGCGCAAGGTGGCACATGCATCTGGAGTTCATTTGCTGGAGGCCCTGGAGCACCCATTCTCTCTCTCTCTCTCTTTCTCTCTCTCTCTTTCTCTCTCTCTCTCTGCCTCTCGCTCTCAAATAAATAAAAATAATTTTTTAGGGCTGGAGAGATGGCTTAGTGGTTAAGCGCTCGCCTGTGAAGCCTAAGGACCCCAGTTCAAGGCTTGATTCCCCAGGACCCACGTTAGCCAGATGCACAAGGGGGCGCATGTGTCTGGAGTTCGTTTGCAGTGGCTGGAGGACCTGGCGCACCCATCTTCTCTCTCTCTCTCTCTCTCTCTCTCTGTCTGTTGCTCTCAAATAAATAAATAAAAATTTTAAAAAAAATAATTTTTTAAAAAGTGGTATAAACATCTGGTATTCATTTGTAGCCACAAGAAACTTTGTCATGCATGCATGTGCACGCACACACAGAGTTTTTTAAAAAAGCTTAAGTAACAAGTTCAAAATTGTAGTAAATTCCAGCAGACTCAGGCAAATGTAAGCTAATTTATTTATTTTAAATATTTGATTAAGCCGGGCGTGGTGGCACACGCCTTTAATCCCAGCACTTGGGAGGCAGAGGTAGGAGGATCGCCGTGAGTTCAAGGCCACCCTGAGACTCCATAGTGAATTCCAGGTCAGCCTGGGCTAGAGTGAGACCCTACCTCAAAAAGCCAAAAAAAAAAAAAAATTGATTTTATTTGCAAGCAGAGAGAGAGAAAGACAGAAAGAGAGTGGGTGTGTCAGGGCCTCCTGCCACTGCAAATGAACTCCAGACACATGTGCCACATGGTGCCTCTGGCTTTATATGGGTGCTGGGGAATCAAAACCCAGCCCTCAGATGTCAAGCAAGTGTCTTTAACCACTGAGCCATCTCCCAGTCCCGTAAGCAACTTTCTAAACTGAACCAGGTTATGATTTAAATGTGGAAGGCCGGAGTTTTCATATTCTCCAGGTTTAACCCAGGCTTGCTGGTATATTCTGCCATATCGTAGAGTCCCATTTGCCACGGCCAGGGGAATGCAGGACTAGCTTCTTCCGGTGGATATTCTGAAGCTAGAAAGAACAGCACTGGTCTTGCTTTTCCAAGCAGAGCTTTTCCTCTCGGTTATGGGACTCCACACGGAGCGAGTTGACAACCAAGTTAACCCCACATTTGGGGGCACCGTTCCATGAGTTGCCCGTGGCCACCAGCAAATGAGCCAACAGGGTAGGGGCTCGGGCCTTAGAGTCCTTGAATTTCTTTTTAATATTTTATTATTTATTTATTTATATGACAGAGAAGCAGAGAGAGAATGGGCGTGCCAGGGCCTCCAGCCACTGCAGACGGACCCCAGACACGTGCGCCCCCTTGTGCATCTGGCTTTAACGTGGGTGTTGGGGAACCGAACCCAGGTGCTTTGGCTTTGCAGGCAAACGCCTCAACCGCTAAGCCATCCCTCCAGCCCTTCGAGTCGTTGAATGTTACAGCTGAGAAGACTCAGAAGGAAGGAAGAGCGGATGGTCTTCCCGGCGGGCTGAAGAGTCGCTGTGAGCTTTCTTTCTTCGTCTCCTTTGCCAGGTTTCAGCAGACCTCCTCACAATGCCCTCGCAAATGGAGCACGCCATGGAGACCATGATGCTCACGTTTCACAGATTTGCCGGGGACAAAGACTACCTGACGAAGGAGGACCTGAGAGTGCTCATGGAAAGGGAATTCCCTGGGTTTTTGGAAGTAAGTGTTGAAAGTCTCAGAAATAGACACGTGTCAAAGATGCTTTCCCTTCCTCTCCCACCCCTTCTCTCTCTGTGGAGGTCACCACTGCGAATGTGTTTCAGACATTACTTATTACACAGTGTCTACTATGTGTGAAAATATCACGGGGAGGGCGGGGCTGGAGAGATGGCTTAGCGGTTAAGGCACGTGCCTGCGAAGCCTTCCGACCTAGGTTCAATTCCCCAGGACCCATGTAAGCCACATGCACATATGTCTGGAGTTCGTTTGCAGTGGCTGAAGGCTCTGGCACTCCCATTCATTCTCTCTTTCTCTCTCAAATAAATAAAATAAATTAAAAAAAAAATATCACAGGAGGCTGGAGAGATGGCTTAGCGGTTAAGGCACTTGCCTGCAAAGCCAAAGGACCTCGGCTGGATTCCCCGAAGCCAGCTGCACAAGGGGGCACATGCACCTGGAGTTTGTTTACAGGACTGGAGGCCCTGGCACGCCCATTCTCTCTCTCTCTAACTGCCTATTTCTGTTTCTATCTCTCTGTCTCCCAAATAAATAAATAAAAATAAAAATAAAATATCATAGGGGAGTCTAAAGAGATGGTTTCTCAGTACTCACATAAAGCCAGGTGCACAAAGTGGTGCATGCATCTGGAGTTTGCAGTGGCGAAAGGCCCTGGCACCCCCATACATTCTCTCTCTCCTCACAAATAAATTTTTTAAATATTCTTTAAAAGACCACAGGGGAAACAAGGCTAGGAGATGGCTTATCAGTTAAAGGCACTTGCTACCAAAGCCTGCTATTCGGGGTTTGGTTCCCCAGTGCCTATGTGAAGCCAGAAGCACAGGGTGGCACATGTGTCTGGAGTTTATTTGAAGTAGCAGGAGGCCCTGGTGTACCCATTGCTCACTCTCTCTCCTTGAAAATAAATAAGTAAAACATTTTTAAAATATATCACAGGGGAAACAAAGTGAAGAAGCCACCATCCCCAGCCTCAAGGAGTGCACTGTCTGCAGGTGAAATTGACTGCATCCACTAGGACATTACCGGAGGGAAGGCTTCTCACAGGGGTGTCATAGATGCCACCCCACATGTCCTTAAACGTGGAGGTGGAGATGCCATGTCCTTGTCACATCCACTTTGAACAACCTGAATCTCCTTTTTTGTGTTTGTGTGCTAAGGACTGAACCCAGGTCCTCATTAGTTCAAATCAGGTGCTATGTCTCCTGTCCAAATCTCTCTTCTTAAATCCTTTCAGAAAAAAAGATTTCTTTTTAAAAAAAATTTTTTTGTTCATTTTTATTTATTTATTTGAGAGTGACAGAGAGAGAGAGAGAGAGAGAGGCAGATAGAGAGAGAGAGAATGGGCACACCAGGGCTTCCAGCCACTGCAAACAAACTCCAGATGCATGCACCCCCTTGTGCATTTGGCCAACATGGGTCCTGGGGAATCGAGCCTCGAACCGGAGTCCTTAGGCTTCACAGGCAAGCACTTAACCGCTAAGCCATCTCTCCAGCCCAGATTTCTCTTCTTTTTTTTTTTTTTAATAAATTTTTTATTTATTTATTTGAGAGCGACAGACACAGAGAGAAAGACAGATAGAGGGAGAGAGAGAGAATGGGCGCGCCAGGGCCTCCAGCCACTGCAAACGAACTCCAGACGCGTGCGCCCCCTTGTGCATCTGGCTAACGTGGGACCTGGGGAACCGAGCCTCGAACCGGGGTCCTTAGGCTTCACAGGCAAGTGCTTAACCGCTAAGCCATCTCTCCAGCCCGAGATTTCTCTTCTTTTATCAACTATAATCCATAAAGGAATCATGTTACTCATTGGCTGAATAAGAGCCGAGTGTCACTCCAGCAATACTTGGTTTAAGTATATAATATATATAATTTATTTGAGGGGGGAGAGAGAGAGAGAAAGATAGAGAGAATGGGCACACCAGGGCCTCTAGCCACTGCCAACAATCTCCAGACACATGCGCCACCTTGCACATCTGGCTTATGTGGGACCTGGAGAATCGAACCTAGGTCCTCGGCTTTGCAGACAAGCGCCTTAACCGCTACACCATCTCTCCAGCCCAACACTTGCTTTTTTTTTTTTTAAATGAGAATGCTAAGAACAGCAGCCCAGGACACGCCTCACTTTTAGCACACTGAACAACCCTTGAAGACAAGGACTCTTCTTCCACCAGCTGCCATATGTCACTCAGGACAACAGGCCATGCGACACAGTCCTCCTGTGATTTTGTAGGCCCTCGAGAGATGGCAGTTTAGCGTGGGCGTGGTGCCGCACGCCTTCAATCCCAGCAGCACTCGGGAGGCAGAGGTTAGGAGGATCTCTGTGAGTTCGAGGCCAGCCTGAGACTCCATAGTGAATTCCAGGTCAGCATGGGCCAGAGTGAGACCCTACCTAGAAAAAAAAAAAAAAGATGGCAGTTGAATTTAATGTTGAGCCAAGGCAAAAACACAGTAGCCGACTGACGTACGAGCCTGTCTTTGCCTGCCATAATTGTAGTCACTTAAAGGATTGCTCCTGTGCTGAGCGTTCAATAATGCATCAGCCTCTGAGGGGGGAAAGGAAGGGAGGGTCAAAGGCTGGGTCCTACCTCTGGTCATCTGCCTGTTAAGAAGCACATTATTTACGGCCCTGACTCCCGCACCTGTAAACACGGGGCTTTGCAGAAAACTATTTTTACATACATCGATATCAGTCAAGTAAGTGGCCCACTCCTCCCTCCCTCTGCGGTCACTTCGGCGCTGTCCATTAGCCGGGAGTGAACTAGGCGCGGTTCTGCAGGCGCGGGGCGCTGCTGAGCTCCGGACCAGGGGGAGACCCAGCCGCCCCGCAAACAACGGGCGTGTCGCGAGCGTTCGCCACACCCGGTTTCCTCCTCTGCAAGATGAGAGCGCTGGATGTGATTATCTGCAAGCCTGTTTTCACTTTTCATTTCAAACAGCACTTTTGTAACTATTTTCTTTTAGCCCTATAAGGTCTGTTTGGCTTGTTCATTGTGTTTCCCAAGATGGGAGTCTGTCTTTCCTCCTTCACCTTTTACCATCCCTCCAGACAAGCATAAATTACAGAGGTAAAATACTCCCATTGTAACTCAGCCCTTGTTAATCATACTGTGGCGTAAGGACAGACTGTTCCTTCCAGGCTTTGTGGCGTGAGAAACATAAAGCCACGCACACTCGGAGTGCTGAACATGGCAGGGTAATTTATTCCAAGTGCAGGATCGTAATTCCACACATACCTGTGCGCCCTGCATTAAGAGAGCATTTTGTTTCTAAAGTAAGCTGTTTATGCCGCCCAAACTTCACTCATTCTAACCACAGCCAGGAAGCCGGGGGTGAGGCCAGAATTAGCTGTTTGGAGCAGGCTGGGGCTGGTTCCTGTGCTCCTGCAGATGTGGCTGTCTTACTTCACAGAGATGTCGAGTGCAGTTTTTTTTTTTTAATTTTTTTTTTTGTTCATTTTTTATTTTATTTATTTGAGAGCGACAGACATAGAGAGAAAGAGAGATAGAGGGAGAGAGAGAGGATGGGCGCGCCAGGGCTTCCAGCCACTGCAAACGAACTCCAGACACGTGCGCCCCCCTTGTGCATCTGGCTAACGTGGGACCTGGGGAACTGAGCCTCGAACCGGGGTCCTTAGGCTTCACAGGCAAGCGCTTAACCACTAAGCCATCTCTCCAGCCCTCGAGTGCAGTTTATAAACACTCGACACACTTAAAACATGATCAGTTCCCTGGTTCATCAGTCACCAGAATTCAGTAATACCTTATCTTAGCCTTTGTTAAATTTTCTTAATTTTTTTTTTCTTTTTTGTGATAAGGTCTTCACACTAGCCCAGGCTGACCTGGAATTCATTATGTAGTCTCAAACTGGCCTCAATCTCACAGCGATCTTCCTACTTCCTGAGTGCTGGGGTTAAAGGCATGTGCCCCCACGCCCAGCAGCCTTTTTATTTATTTATTTTTTATTTGAGAAAGGGAGAATGGGCATACTAGAGCCTCCAGCCACTGCAAACTAACTCCAGACACATGCACCATCTGTGTATCTGGCTTATGTGGATCCTGGGGACTCAAACCTGGGTCCTTTGGTTTTGCAGGCAAGTACCTGAACAGCTAAGGGACATCTCTCCAGGCCCCATCTTAGCCTTTTAACAACCTTTTTTTTTTTAATTTTTATTCATTTGTTTATTTCTTTGACGGAGAAAGAGGGTGAGAGAGAGAGAATGGGTGCACTAGGGCCTCCAGCCACTGCAAACGAACTCCAGATGCGTGCACCCCCTTGTGCATCTGGCTAACGTGGACGCTGGGGAATCGAACCAGGGTCCTTCGGCTCCACAGGCAAACGCCTTAACCACTAAGCCCTCCCTCAAGCCCCTTTTAACAACCTTTAATGAGTTAGAAGTATTTTCCTCTCGGACTGCATGGATTTATAGGAGTAACCATGGCTGCCAAAAGGAATGAAGAACACACCAGCCATGGAAGCACGGGAAAAGCCAGGGGTCCTTCCTGCCCGCCTCTGCCACACATATGCATACCAGGCACTGGGAAGCTTGTGGTAGTATCTCACATATGCCTTTTGAGGCTTATCACATGTACAGCCTCCAAACCAAGCGTGGTGGTGTACACCTTTAATCCCAGCAGACGCGGAGGTAGGAGGCAAAGAGGATCATAGTGAGTTCGAGACCACCCAGAGACTACATAGTGAACTCAAGGCTGGGGCAAGACCTTACCTCTAAAAAAAAAGAAAAAGAAAAACAGAAAAAGAAAAAAGTACAGCATCCAGGGAAGATTAGTTGAATGGCAGACTTACCAACTCAGGGAATGGAAGGAGGGCTGGGAGTGTAGCCCAGTGGGTAGAGCACTTGCAATGCCCTGGATTAAATCCAAAAAGAATATGACACTTGGGGCTGGATAGATGGGTCAGTGGTTAAGGCACTTGCCTGCGAAGCCTAAGAGCCCATGTTTGACAGCCCCAGATCCCACGTAAGCCAGACGCACACATTGACACAAGCACACAGGGTCATACGTGCACACTGCTGGTGCAAGCGTCTGGAGTTCGATTACAGTGACTGGAAGCCCTGGTGTGCCAATTGTTTTTTTCTCTCTCTCTCTCACTCTCAATCTCATAAAAAAAAATAAATAAAAAGAGGATATAAGCTTGAACTAGAAAGTGGTGAGCATAATTCTTAATTACTGAAATGCACTGTCAAGACAAAAAAAAAAAATACATGTTGATGATTTACAAAGGTCACTGTGAATTAAGACGAGAGCTCCTGTAACTGAGAGGGTTGTTCATGGTTGTCAGTGATGTGAATAAGATAAGAGAATCACTACAACTATTAGCTGGTAATTTTTTTTTCTTCCTTTCTTTCTTTGTTAGAATCAAAAGGACCCTCTGGCCGTGGACAAAATAATGAAGGACCTGGACCAGTGTCGAGACGGCAAAGTGGGCTTCCAGAGCTTTCTGTCGCTAGTGGCAGGTCTCATCATTGCATGCAATGACTATTTTGTAGTGCACATGAAGCAGAAGGGAAAGAAATAGAGTCAAGCAGTAACGTTCCCGCCCTGAGAGTTCTCCGCTGGGTCGCCAAAGGATCTGCCCCAACAGCTTCTCCCAGTATAAAGATTTCATGAGCAGATCTGAAAATGCAAATAACACCAAGTCCAATTTGACAGGCAGGGAGAAAAAAAAAAAAAAGTTAAATGACAGAGAAGCTTGATTTTTATATTGTTTGCATCCTCTTGCCCTCAATAAATAAAGTCCTTTTTTAGTTCTGGATTCAGGATGGTGCGTGTATTGCCTTAGGTGGAGGGCATTCTCCCCGCTCCTGGGGCTGGTGAAGCGTCAGCGGGCCCTGGGGTGGACAGTACACGGCAGAGCTCTTTCTACGGAGCCAGCAAAATGGGGAACAGTCCCCGATCGGGCTGAGAGTCTGTTTTTTTCTGATTTCTCTGCCTCATAATGATGTGCAGGACCCAAACTTGAAAACTCAAAGAGCCGGGTGTGGTGGCGCACGCCTTCAATCCCAGCCCTCGGGAGGCAGATATAGAAGGATAACTCTGAGACTGCATAGTGAATTCCAGGTCAGCTTGGACTAGAGTGAGACCCTACCTCAAAAAACCAAAAAAGAAAAATAAAACTCAGAGAGGGACAAGAGGGCTCTTTGGAGGTATACTTTTAATTTCACAACCACTGAGCCCAGTCTGGCCCAGTTAAGTCAGTGGCCTTCTGGCCAGCACCTTGGATGCCCAAAATGTCAAAACACAATTTTCATAGCAAAGTTGCAGTAAATTCTAGGGCAGAAAAGAAAAAAAAAAAAAAAAGCCCAGTCAGAGGAGAGGCTATAGTGTGACACCTCCATTAAACAATAACATCTATTTAGCCAACTCTCAGATGTCAAGAGTTAGGCAAAAGCCAGGCTCAGGAGGCTGAGGTAGGAGAACCACCATGAGTCCAAGGCCACTCTAGACGACAGAGTGAGCTCCAGGTCAGCCTGAGCTAGAGTGAGACTCTGCTTTAAAAAAAATGTATATATATATATGTGTGTGTGTGTGTGTATATATATATATATATATATATATATATATATATATGTATGTATGTATGTACATATATATACATATACACACATACACATACATATACATATACATATACAGGCTGGAGGGATTTCTCAGCGGTTATCCTGCAAAGCCAAAGGACCCAGGTTCAATTCCCCAGGGCCCACATAAGCCAGATGTACAAGGTGACGCATGCATCTGGAGTTCGTCTGCAGTGGCTAGAGGTTCTGGTGCACCCATTCTCCCTCTCTCTCTCTCTCTCTCTCTCTCTTTCTCTCTGCCTCTCTCTCTGTCTCTAATAAATGAAAAAAATAAAAATTTAAAAATTTATATATATATGTGGTAAGCATGACACATATATACTATATGACTTTCTTGTTGAAAATTAAGTAGCAATACTTTTTAATTTTTTTCTTTCATTTATTTTTATTTATTTATTTTTATTTTATTTTGAGGAAGGGTTTCATTCTAGCCCAAGCTGACCTGGAATTCACTATGTAGTCTCAGGGTGGCCTCGAACTCACAGTGATCCTCCCACCTCTGCCTCCCAAGTGCTGGGATTGAAGGCGCGCCCAGCTGTAAACTTTTTCATTTGTGGTGAGAAATGCACAGCGCACATGGGCACTCCAGGACCTCTTGCTGCTATAATCGAACTCCACACACATGTGCCACTTTGTGCATTTGGCTTTATGTGGGTTCTAGGGAATTGAGCCTGGGCCAGCAGGCTTTGCAAACAAACACTTTTCCCTGCAAGCCGTCTCCCCAGCCAGGGTGCAAGGACGGCTGTGTGAGGAAAGGCTGAGCCAATGCACGATCTAGAAACAAAGCAAACACCCAGCTCTGCACGTTCCGTGTCCACCTGACACCCACACTGAAGTCTCTGGAGTTCCAATTCCATCTCTCCAGCCAGGCTGTTCACAGCCCAGGGGACAATCCAAATGGACCCGGCAGCTCTCCTTGGCAGCCAACCCACAGTGCTGGCATTTCCACAACCCTGGGGTTCCCATGACAACCTATGGTTGATCCTCATGACTTCATTGGGCCTCCATGTAGAGATTCTAGCAACCTTGGCCCACATGATCCAGTGGCCATTTCCAAAATAAAACAGGTTACAAATTCAAGGAGTCCCTCTATTCTGCATTTGTTATATGCCCATAGCACCAAATCTGTTAATTGAGGGGGGGGAATAAAGCTTTAAAACCTTCGAAGAGCAGGAAAACTACTTCAATGTTCAGGCCCCTTCCTTCCAAAAAAAAAGCATTCTTCCTGCTGTCTCAGTGCAAAACAGCTAGTCCAATCTCAATGGTGGTGGTCTCTCAGATAATCACAGTTAGAACGGCTATACTGTCTTGCCCAAAAACTTTCATTTCGTGCTGGAGAGATGGCTTAGCGGTTAAGCGCTTGCCTGTGAAGCCTAAGGACCCTGGTTTGAGGCTCTATTCTCCAGGACCCACATTAGTCAGATGCACAAGGGGGCGCATGCATCTGGAGTTCGTTTGCAGTGGCTGGAGGCCCTGGCGTGCCCATTCTCTCTCTGCCTCTCTCTCTTTCTCTCTCTGTCTCTGTCAGTCTCAAATAAATAAATAAAAATGAACCAAAAAATTTAAAAAAAAAAAAACTTTCATTTCTTTCTGTACCATATCCTTCTGCTCACTCTGGTCGATTTCTTCTTAAGTCAACTCTATTCAAGCTCTCAGGACACAGGCAGAATGCAGCAAGCCTCTCACACAACCTGCTTCTACCCAGAGCTTCCGGACAAAGCTCTTCGTTCCCTCATAAGCCGAGTCTACACAAACCATAGTTCTTTCTACATTTAGCTCTCTCAACCTCTGAGCAGAATGGCTCCATTAAGCTCTGCTTACAGCACTGCAGGGTGTCCCTTAGGCCAAGGTTTCAAATTCTTTCACATTCCTTCAGAAAAAAACAGTTTCAAAAGACCAAAAGCCACACAGTCGGGTTTCTAGCAGGAACAACCCCACTCCTCTGATACCAATTTTCTGTTACAGTTACCTTTCCATTGCTGAACAAACCTTCCAGCCAAAAGTAGCTGATGGGAAGTAAGCTGTTTGTTTGTTTGTTTGTTTGTTTGTTTGTTTGTTTGTTTGTTTGTTTGTTTATAGTGAGAGGCAGGCAGGCAGAGAATTGGCAGGGCCTCTGCCACTGCAATCAAACCCCAGATTCTTGTGCCCCCTAATGGGCATGTGCAACCTTGCGCTTGCCTCACCTTTGTGCATCTGGCTTATGTGGAATCTGGAGATTCAAACATGGGTCCTTAGGCTTCACAGGCAAGCGCCTTAACCACTAAGCCATCTCTCCAGCCTTTTTTTTTTTTTAATTTTGGCTTACATTCTAAAAGAGAAGCTTCAGGATGGCAAAGAAAAATATGATGTAAGCAGAGGCTGGACATCACCTTTGCCACAGCAGTTGGAATACAGCAGCAGGAGAGTGAGCCACGTTCTGGCAATGGAGAACTGGCTCCAACAGCCCTAAAACCCACCCCCAACAACACACCTCCTCTAGCAAGGCGCCACCTCCCAAATTGCCATCAGCTGGAGACCAAGCATTTAAAACATGAGTTTATTAGGGATATCTGGTTCAAACCAACACAGAACACACACACACACACACACACACACACACACACTTTTTTTTGTTTGTTTCTCAAGGTAGGGTCTCACTCTGGTCCAGACTAACCTGGAATTCACTATGTAGTGTCAGGGTGGCCTCGAACTCATAGCAATCCTCCTACCTCTGCCTCCCGAGTGCTGGGATTAAAGGCGTGGGCCAGCACACCCGGCTACACTTTTTTTTTTTTTTGAGACAGAGTTTCATATATACCAGGCTGGTCTTGAACTTGCTCCCACTTCTACCTTCAACATTCTGGCATATACAACCATGCCATTGTGGTTTGATTCAAGTGGCCCACATAAACTTACATGTTCTGAATGCTAGGTATCCAGCTGGTAGCAATTTGGAAATTGGGGCCTCCAAGAGGCAGTGTATTGTTAGGGGTGGGTTTATGAGTGTTATAGCCAGATTTTCCTTGCCAGTGTTTGGCACAGTCTCCTGTTGCTGTTGTCCACCTGATGTTGGCCAGGAGGTGATGTCCACCCTCTGCTCATGCCACCTTTTCTCCTACCATCATGGAGCGTCCCCTCGAGTCAAAATAAAGGGGACGCTCCATGATGGTAGCCCACAAGTTGCTTTTGGTCAGATTCTTTCAGCCAGCAACGCAAAACTGACTACAGTACATGCCTAGAAAAACACTCACTTTGATGACTGGTCTGGTCAATGTAAATCCAGGAAAAAAAAAAATCTTCTATGTAATTTTAGGGGAAAAGTATAATGTAAAGTCATTTACTATAGCAAGGAAAAAGTTAGTGTGGTAGTTCAGAGCTGACCCATCCCAAAGTCAAAGGGCAGAATAACAACCGTTTCATTCTGTCTCCATTAGCAAGTGAACAAGGTTTGGAAAACCATAGCTTGCAACTGTAGGACCCTATCGGCGGGCTTTCAAAGGGATTGATTGCAGCAGGGTTAACTGAGGCCTGAAAGTAGTCAAAGTGACCGGTCTTACACTTCAGCAGTGGCTCTCAGACCCATGTTCTAGAGCTAGACCACCAAGGATGATGCCAGCTTAGGAAGCTGCCCACTGACCTAAGAAGCCTGGCTAGAGCTGGCAGCTCCAGAACCTTACAACCTGTGGCGCAGACGGGCAAACACAGATGCCCATTGCCCTGTCACGCTCCAGACATGACTCAGCCCCACGACCAAGCCCCCGAGGAAGTGTATCTAATGGGTAGAACTTTGATCATATCAAACCCTAAATGCAACAGGGTCAGAAATAGAGGTTCATATTTTCCAGCCTCTGCACACCTGAATTGACATGCTGACCCGCCCTGCCAGCCACAGTGACAACTGTTAAAAAAAAAAAAAAAAAAGGCTGGAGGGATGGCTTAGCTGTTAAGGCATTTGCTTGCAAAGCCAAAGGACCCAGGTTCGATTCCCCAGGACCCACTTAAAGCCAGATGCACATGGTGGCACTGGCATCTGGAGTTCGTTTGCAGTGGCTGGAGGCCCTGGCGCACCCATTCTCTCTCTCTCTCATAAATAAAAAGGCATTATTTATTTGAGATGGAGACAGAGAAAGAGAGAGTGAGTATTGGCACGCCAGGGCCTCCTCCCACTGCAAATGAACTCCAGACACCTGTTTGATAGCTCCAGAGATGAGAGAAATCAACGGTCCCATCAAAGTACGGAGATGATCTCTCTTCTGTGAGAATGTGTGTCAATACGGAATCACCACGTGAGTTTCTTTGCCTCTTGAGGGAAACCTTGTTGGGTGGGTGTGATTAGCTGTTGGCTCACAAAAGGGCAGGTTAAATTAACACAGGATGGTTGGTTTGGTGATCTTGTATCCAGTTGCCCCCCACCCCCACCCCATCATTGAAAACACTCACATGCTAAACCTCCTCACCTGCTACAGAAGAAGAACTGCCCCTGGTGAGGGTGAGGAAAAGAATGATATAAAAATATGACAGTGAAGCTGGAGAGATGGCTTAGCGGTTAAGGCGCTTGCCTGCAAAGCCAAAGGACCCAGATTTGACTCCCTAGAACCCACGTAAGCCAGATGCACAAGGGGTACATGCGTCTGGAGTTTGTTTGCAGTGGCGGGAGGCCCTGGAGTGCCCATTCTCCCATTCTCTCGCTCGCTGCCTCTCTCTCTCTCTCCCTGCCTACTTTGGTATCTGTCTATCTCTCTCTCAAATAAATAAAATAAAATAAAATAAAATAAAATAAAATAAAATAAAATAAAATAAAAATATCTCAGTGGGTTTGTAGATCCAGAGCCGTTGTGGAGCCGCACGCTGTGCCCAGCTGATTCCCCAGAGTCTGGCGTGCAAACACCTTCCTGTTGTCCGGGAACCATCCGAGCGCCTGCTCGGGATGGGCACGCGTGCATGCTCAGGAAAGGGGTGGGGCATCTTCCTCTCCCTCGCCCCTCTGCTCAAAGCCCTCACGGAGGAGCCAGCGCAAGGAAAACAACCCACGGTATTCAGGGTCGGAGATCTTAGGTGGCTCTCGGTGCCAATGAAAACACAGGGTTCCCACAATCTGACCCGCTGAAACGGCCGTCTACGCTTTGGGGCTTGCAGCTCAATAGCTCCCAGAGGGCAAACGCTGCAACCATGCCAAGAGGCAACCAGAGGAAGCATCTGGAAAAATTCCACTCATTCTGCTACGGGGCTGAGCGACCCCGCCCTTCCCCGCGCCCACTGGCTACGGCAGCTGGCACAGGGCCCACCCTGCGCGCTCTCCTTGCCCCTCGCGGGCTCCTTCCTCCATCTGGGTTTCCAGCTAGCTGTGACTTCGCTCTGGGACACCCAGGACAAGTCGCTAAACTTCTTCTCTCAACGTGACCAATTCCCAAGTGATTGTTCCAACCTCATCGTCCAGCTCTCAATGCCAGAGAGAGAACATAGTGAATAGAAATTCCTTCATCTGGTCTGGAGGGATGGCTTAGCGGTTAAGGAGTTTGCCTTAACAAAGCCAAAGGACCCTGGTTCGATTCCCCAGGACCCACGTTAGCCAGATGCACAAGGGGGTTAGTTTACAGTGGCTGGAGGCCCTGGCACACCCATCCTCGCTCTCTTTCTTTCTCTCTCTCCCTCTCCCTCTCAAATAAATAAATAAAATATATTTTTAAAAAAGAAAAAGAAGGGTAGGTGGCAACTACGGAGATGGCTCAGGGGTTAAAGGCGCTTGCTTGCAAAGCCTCCAGCTTGGATTTCATTCCCCACTATCCACATAATGCCAGACATAAAAACTGACGCATGCATTTTGGTGTGCATTTGCAGGGACAAGAGACCTTATTTAGTTATTTATTTAAAAGAGGGAGAGGGAGAGAGAGAGTGGAAAAGGCAGATAGAGAATGGGCACGCCCTCTCCGGCCCAATGTATAAATAAATATATATTTAAATATTTACAAAAAAAACGGGTAAGTGGCTGAAGAAATGGCTTAGCAGTTAAGGCACTTGCCTGAGAAGCTTAAGGACCCAGGTTCAACTCCCCAGTACCCACATAAGGTGGCACACGCATCTGGAGTTCATTTGCAGTGGCTGGAGGCACTGGCATGTCCATTCTCTCTCTATCCCCCTCTTTCTCTCTAATAAATAAATTAAATTAAATATTTTTTTTAAAGGGTAGGCAGTCTTAAATGAATGATAAACGGCGAGGGATAAAGTATATATGAAATGTGGGGTGAGAACCCCTCAGTTTAAAACACTGGGGACCCGAGGTTGAGTCATGACTGCTTCTTCGGGAGAAAGCGGTGACTCAGAGATCATCGGACAGTAAATATGTTCTTCGTGTTCCTCCCAACCACTTTCCTGCAGAGCTCACATTCCAATCATGCTCCAGCCTCAGAGATAAAGCAGGGTGGAGATTCGTGTTTATCTTTCTGAGATGTTCTGAGCACAGAAGAGGAAGAGAGGAGCGTTAATCTAAGGCCAGCCAAGCCAACTTTGTATTTATTTTTATTTTATTTATTTATCTCTATCTCTCTCTCTTTTTGTTTCTTTTTTCTTTTTTTTTTTTTTTCAAGGTAGGGTCTCGCTCTAGCCCAGGCCAGCCTGAAATTCACTATGTAGTCTCAGGATGGCCTCGAATTCTGCCTCCTACCTCCGCTGGGGTTAAAGGCATGCGCCACCACACCTGGCCAAACTTAAAAGGGAGAAAACAGAGCTGACAGAACATCAGGAGCTGCGTGAAAACGACCCTGCCTACAGAATACTCAGCCGCCTGCTTTCCTGGCCAAGATTTTCACACTTACTTACAGAATGGTATTTTCACTCAGACTGTAGCCACTGATATTTTTATATATAATATTATTGATTTATTTGAGAACAGAGAGAGAGAGGGAGAATGAATGTGGGTGTGCCAGGGCCTCTAGCCACCACAAAGGAACTCCAGACACATCTGCCACTTTGTGCATCTGGATTTATGTGGATACTGGGAAATCGAACCAGGGTCGTTAGGCTTTGCAGGCAAACCCCTTAAGTGCCAAGCCATCTCTATTCAGCCCTAACTTTTTTAAACATTTTTATTTATTTATTTGAGAGAGAGTGAGAGAAAGGGAGATAGACAGAAAGAGAATGGGTGCGCCAGGGCCTCCAGCCACTGCAAACGAACTCCAGATGCCTGTGCCACCTTGTGCATCTGGCTTTAAGTGGGTCCTGAGGAATCGAACCTGGGTCTTTTGGCTTTGCAGGCAAGTGCCTTAACCGCTAAGCCATTTCTCCCGCCCCCTGAATTTTTTTTCATTGTGGTTATTTAATGTGAGAACATAGGCAAAGTGTGAAAGAATTACATAAGAGCAAAGGAGGCGCATTAGTGATGTTTTCCTCAACACTGTTCCATCATCTTTTCAATTAGGTAGAAACTAATTTCCAAACCAGGTGTGGTGGTGCATACCTGTAATCCCAGCACTGGGGAGGCAGAGGTAGGAGGATTGCCGTGAGTTCGAGGCCACCCTAAGACTACATAATGAATTCCAGGTCAGCCTGAGCTAGAGTGAGACCCTACCTCAGAAAACCAAAAGAAAACAACTTCCATTAGCTCTCTGGACACAGAACCAGCTCAGTGTGAGACTCTGTCACGGTACCCAAGGCCCCAAAAGAGTAAGCAGCCCCTTCAGCAGCTGCTGCTTTGCAAGCACTGTGGCACTGC
The DNA here is from genome assembly GCF_020740685.1 of Jaculus jaculus. Taxonomy (NCBI): domain Eukaryota; kingdom Metazoa; phylum Chordata; class Mammalia; order Rodentia; family Dipodidae; genus Jaculus; species Jaculus jaculus. The sequence continues at coordinate 55,831,014 of NC_059120.1, read as the reverse complement.
CCCCGGGCCTCTCTTGGGCACCTCCACGAGGGCCTGTGGCTAAGGCACAGAGTAATCAGCCTCCAGCCTGGTTTTCAAGAGAGAAGCGGCCAATAATTCAGATTTGGCCTCTACAGAAAGGACTCTATTCTGTTCTGTGCCACTCTGGGATGCCAGGGTGAGTCAGCACATAGCACCAGGTTTCTTTTTTGAAGTTTGTTTATTTATTTATTTATTTAAGAGATGAAAGAGAGAATGGGCGCACCAGGGCCTCCAGCCACTGCAAATGAACTCCAGGTGCACGAGCCCCCTTGTGCATCTGGCTTACATGGGTCCTGGGGAATCGAACCTGGGTCCTTAAGCTTCACAGCTAAGCACCTTAACCACTAAGCCATCTCTCCAGCCCCAGAACCAGGTTTCTTGACCTTCTTGCACATGTGCAGGCATTGACACGTCCACTCCGTGATGTGCTGTGAAGCGTCATAGTGCTACCATGGATTTTCTGCGTCTCGTTGGGTCCTTTGTGTCATGACTATGAGGCATGTCAAACGCGGACAGAAGGGCCAGCAAGCAGATTTTTACTGAAGAAGAGGAACAGCTCTCTCTGAGACAGAGGGGACCTGAAACTGAGTTGCCAAGATGGAGACCTTATTTAGTTTTTTGTTTTATTTTTAATGCAAGAGAGCCAGAGGGAGAGCAAGAGAGAGAAAGAGGGAGAAGAAAACTGTTCATTAGGGCCTCCAGCCCCTGCGCTTGAACTCCAGATGCATGTGTCACCTTGTGCGCATATGCGGCCTTGGGCTCTTACGTAACACTGTGCATCTGGCTTACATGGGATCCGGAGAGTCGAACATGGGTCCTTAGGTTTCGCAAGCAAGTGCCTCAACTGCTAACCCACATTTCCTGCCCTATTTAGGGTTCTTATATGCTGGAGAACAAAGAAAGTAGTTTGTTCGGCAGTGGTTTGGGAGCCCACCAGTCTGGATAGGAGTCTGGGGTCTTTCTCCTTCTCTTTTGCCTTGTAGACATCATGCTGAGTGGCAGGAAGTGCATCAGCTGTGTTGCCGGAAGTAATCCAAATTCTTGGATTTTTTTTTGGTATGGAGCTGGAACTCGGTACCCGAGGACCCCTTTATCAGGAGATTCCAGTTGGGGGTCCTGGGTCTGTGCCTTAACTGTCCCTCCGAATGCTCTCATGGGATAATACTAGTGTTTGTCAGGATACATTAACGTTCTTGTGCATTTGGAGCTGTGATCATGACTAAACTGTACACAAAATGAGGGTTGCCTTGTTCCTAATTCCCGTCACTAGAATTCCTAAGATGAATTCACAGAACACTGTGCTCCAAGCTTACCTATGATGGTCTCTGGGACGTGGCTTTATTGTTTATTTATTTAGTTGCAAGGGGGGAGAGAGAGAGAGAGAGAGAGAGAATGAGAATGGGCACACCAGGGCCTCACTGCAAACAATCTCCAGACACACGCACCACCCTATGCATCTGGCTTTGCATCTGGCTTTTACATTGGATGGAACCAATGCCTTTAAGCTGGGCAAGCAGGCTCCTTTAATCACTGAGTCATCTCTCCAGCCCTGGGGCATGTTTTTGGGGGGGTTTTCTTGGAGAGGGGGTGAGGTAGGGTCTCACTCTAGCCCAGGCTGACCTGGAATTCGGTATGTAGTCTCAGGGTGGCCTTGAACTCAGGGAGATCCTCCCCTACCTCTGCCTCCCAAGTGCTGGGATTAAAGGCGTGCACCACCACGTCTGGCCTCAGGCATGTTTTCTAAGAACTGGAAACAAGGAGCTGGAGAGATGGCTCAGCAGTTAAGTGCACTTCCTGTGTTAAGTCTGAGGGGAGTCTGAGACGGCCAGACTGAATCTCCAGACCCCAAATACACAGCTGGTTATGCCCACAAGTGCCCACAACCCCAGTCTGCACAGGCAAGCACAGACTCTAGAATCATCAGAGCTCTGTGCTTCAAGGGAGCCCTGACACTCTGCTTTGGCCACCATGGGTGAGGGCACCCTGCTGAACATGGGGTGCCATGCTACACCACACCACATGTCCCTACACACACGCACACAGAGAGAGAGAGAGAGAGAGAAAGAGAGAGTTGGAAACATCTATTGCCTATATTCAACAGGCCAGCCAGGCCACTGGACTCACATGTTTCTTCTCAATCTTCACGGAGGAAAAAAGTCCATCTGGTATTCTTACTATCCTGACGTAACAAGGCCAAGGCCACACAACTTTGCAAGTGGTAAGAGCTGGGGGCTGGAGGGATGGCTTAGCAGTCTAGGCGTTTGCCTGCAAAGCCAAAGGACCCAGGTTTGACTCCCCACAACCCACGTAAGCCAGATGCACAAGTGGGCACATGCGTCTGGAGTTCATTTGTAGTGGCTGGAGGCCCTGGCGCACCCATTCTCTCTCTCTCTCTCTCTCTCTCTCTCTCTCTCTCTCTCTCTCTCTCTTCCTCTACCTGCCTATTTCTGTATGTCTCTCTCAAATAAATAAATAAAAATAAAATTGCAAGTGGTAAGAGCTGGGGGTTAACACTGACTCCAGATTCTATGCCTTTGGCCAGATAACTATTAAGTAAATTGGGAAGAAGTCAGAAAAATCAAATTTGAGATTCAAATCTAGCCATTGTCCTTATTTCAGAGGCCAATAGTCTGCCCAAGAAGAAACAGAAAAATCATTTAAGGAACGGTCTTGTTAGATTCAGGAGCCAGAATTTCTGGGAAACTTTGATATTTGAAGACTGTGTGACCTTGAATAAGTGACTCCATTTCTCTGTGCTTCGTTTTTGTCCATTTTGCAAATGGAGATAAGAATAGAAACAACCTCAAAGAGTTGATCTAGAATTGTCAACAATTGTTGGCACTCTATAAGCATTCACTGTGGGAAATTCCCACAGCTCTACATTTTAGGTTCAAAAAGTTGAAAGAAGCAGGGCGTGGTGGTACACGCCTTTAATCCCAGCACTCGGGAGGCAGAGGTGGGAGGATCGCCGTGAGTTCGAGGCCACCCTGAGACTCCGTAGTGAATTCCAGGTCAGCCTGGGCTAGAGTGGGCTAGTTGAAAGAAAGATGAAATCCTGGGAGCAGGTTAAATACCAGGGAATATTACAAAGCCACACAATTCATCCTGCAGACAGCAGGTCCCATCCTGTCCCCCAGGTCACATGAAAGGATGCTTTGTGGACAGAGGGAAAGCTTTAGAAACAGAAAGACTTTCGTTCCCATTCTTGCTTCATTTTCCTGTGGCCTTGGGCAAGCTTCTTGACCTCACCGAGCTTTAGTTTTTCTCTAGCGACACACAGACACCGGGGTCTCCACGAGGCTGGGTCGCTGGAGGAGCACGTGGTCATTTTAAGATTTGCTTCCTTCGCCTCTCAGCTGAAGCAGGACAGGGCTGGCTGCTCCAGCCGACTCTTTCAGGAAGAAAGGCAGACCTTTGGTACTGAGCTGTCAAACATTAACAGACATTAGTGGGCTCTTGGCCCAGGTCTCCACCAAATGGCCCTGCATCCTCGTTCCAGCACGGGCTGTATGTGTTCAACTTTGTCAAGTCATAAAATGGGGCCCAGGATTGGAGAGATGGTTTAGCGGTTAAGGCTTTTTCTTGCTAAGCCAAAGGACCCAGGTTCGATTCCCCAGGACCCACATAAGCCAGATGCACAAGGGAACACACAAGTCTGGAGTTCATTTGCAGTGGCTAGAGGCCCTGGTGCACCCATTCTCTCTCTCTCTCTCTCTCTCTCTCTCTCTCTCTCTCTCTCTCTCTCTCACTCAAATAAATAAACAAAATACTTTTAAAAAAGAAAAGAAAAACCAAAAACAAAAATATTCCCTAATAATTTGCTTCCACTACTACTATGGAATCTCAGGTCAGAGTTTGTCTCTTTGATGTTCACTAAGGCACCAGAAAAACCTACCACAGTTCCAGACGCAACGTGGAACGTCATGAACAGGCGTCAGAAGTTTTTCTGAGTGGATGCAAAAACCGACACAGTGTTGAAAACCAGAGCTCCAGGCGACATAACCCAGCCAACCTAGAAAGATTCAGTTCAGACAAGGAGAATGGGGGAGGGAGGGCTGTGGCTCAGCCTCTGAGCAGCTCCCGCCCAAATCACTCCATGAGCACAGACGTCCCACTCAAGAAATCATGAAAACAGGGCTGGAGAGATGGCTTAGCGGTTAAGCGCTTGCCTGTGAAGCCTAAGGACCCCGGTTCGAGGCTCGGTTCCCCAGGTCCCACGTTAGCCAGATGCACAAGGGGGCGCACGCGTCTGGAGTTCGTTTGCAGAGGCTGGAAGCCCTGGCGCGCCCATTCTCTCTCTCTCCCTCTATCTGTCTTTCTCTCTGTGTCTGTCGCTCTCAAATAAATAAATTAAAAAAAAAAAGAAATCATGAAAACAGCTCTTAACAACAACAACAAAAAAAAAATGACAGAAAGATAGGCTGGGAAGATGACTCGGCAGTTGAGTACTCTGCTTGCAAAGCCTACTGGCCCAGGTTCAATTCCCAGCCACCCACATAAGCTGGACACAGAGTGGCACAAGCATTTGGCATTCCTTGGCAGAGGCAAGAGACCTGGCAAACTCATACACACACACACACATGCAGATAAATCTTTTTTAAAAGATATTGGAGGTTTGGGTTGGAGAAATGGCTTAGTGGTTAAGCGCTTGCCCATGAAGCCTAAGGACACCTTCGAGGTTCAATTCCCCAGGACCCACGTTAGCCAGATGCACAATGGGATGCACACATCTGGAGTTTGTTTGCAGTGGCTGGAGGCCCTGGTGTGCCCATTCTCTCTCTCTCTCTCTCTCTCTCTCTCTCTCTATATCTGCCTCTTTCTCTGTTGCTCTCAAATAAATAAATAAATAAACAAAAAAATAATGGAGGGTGGACTGGAGAGATGGCTTAGTGGAGAGATGGCTTAAGGTGCTTGCCTGTGAAGCCTAAGGACCCAGGTTCGATTCCCCAGGACCCACATAAACTAGGTGACACATTCATCTGGAGTTTGTTTGCAGTGGCTAGAGGCCCTGGTACACCTATTCTCTCTCTCTCTCTCCCTCTCTCTCTCTCTCAAATAAATTAATTAAATTAAATATTAAAATGATAAATTGTTTAAAATAATAATAATGGAGGGGCTGGAGAGATGGCTTAGCGGTTAAGGCACTTGCCTGTAAAGCCAAAGGACCCAGGTTCAGTTCCCCAGGACCCACATAAACCAGCTGCCCAAGGTGGTGCAAGCATCTGGAATTCACTTGCAATGGCTGACGGCCCTGACATGCCCATTCTCTCTCTTTCTCTCTCTCTCTCTTACCTTCTGTCTTTCCCCCCTCTCAGATAAATAAAATAAAATTAAAAAAATAGAAACCATGCCATTTTGTGGATAGGAGTCATTGCCAAGTAATTCATAATTTGGAACTAATCTAGGGATAGCCTTGATAAAATTCAGCAAAGTCTAATAGCAAACTTCTCTGACTTGGCAACAGAGAGGCAGGCTGCAGCAGCGTAGTCGATTGCTGAGTCACACCGTCCATAAAGGTCTGGCGCTCGCCTTCCAGGGGTGACTCGGGGACTTCCAGTCAGAACGCAAGAAGTGGAGACGAGAGGGAGGGAGGGAAGGGCTGGAGAGATGGCTTAGCGGTTAAGCGCTTGCCTGCGAAGCCTAGGGACCCATGTTCGACTCTCCAAGCCCCACTTAAGCCCCACACAAGGTGACAAGGTGGGCTAGCCTGCCAGACCCCCCCCCCAACACTCCGCTCAATCCCCCTTCTCCCTCACTTGCTCACTCTCATAAAAAAAAAACAATGAGGAAACTCACGTATGGTGCTCAGTCCCTGAAGTAGCCCCTCCTCTGCTGAGAACACACTGGAATACTTCTCCGATCCCAGGATGTCAAGTGGGAGCCAAGAAAGGCCATTTCAGGCTGGGCAGCTGCTTCCGGGCAGCTCGGCACTGTGGAAGGGCGGCATGAAACCTTGGCAGCCAACTGCCGCCTCTGCCACCCTGCCCACCCTGCCAAAAGTGTGATTTCATTCCCACAAACCTAAACCATGCGATAAGAATTAATGTTCCCTGAGCTGGAGATATGGCTCATTCAATATCTACGTACACCCACATACCAACACACATGCACACACAAGCCCACCCACATGCATGAACACACGTGCAACAAAACAAAAAACAAGCAAACAGAAAAACAGGATTACTTACGAGTACACCTACGGGCTTCAGTCCCGGCAAATGGAACAATCAAAGATGGACATGAGGCCTGGAGACATGGCTCAGCACTTAAGATACTTGCCAGGAGAGCCTAACTACCTGAGTTCGATTCCCCAGTACCCACGTAAAGCCAGATGCACAAGATTGCACGGCTCCTTTGCAGTGGCTGGAGGCCCTGGCCTACCCATTCTCTTTCTATTTTCTCTGTCTTTCTTCTCTCCCTGCTTGCAAATAAATAAATAAAATATTTAAAAGGGAAAAAAAGATGGACAGAGGAGTGCTCAGTACTGCAATATCTCTATCACGCCTTCCAAGGCTCAGGGTCCATTGCGGAGGAGGTGGTGGAAAGAATGTAAGAGCCAAAAGAAGGGTAGGACTCCTTACAATGTGCTCCTCCAGACATAAAATGGCCTGGATATCCATGACCTCACAGTGCCTGGCACTACCTACACAAGACCATCATAATAGGAAGGAAAGATCATGACCTCAAAATAAAAGAGAGAGGGGAAGGGATATAACAGAGAGTGGAGTTTCAAAGGGGAAAGTGGAGGAGGGAGGGAATTACCATGGGATATTGTATACAATCATGGAAGTTGTTAATTATAAAAAATAAAAATAAATGAATAATTTAAAAAAAAAAAAAAAAGATGGAGCTGGTGGCCAGGCATGGTGGCACATACCTTTAATCCCAGCACTCAAGAGGCAGAGATATGAAGATCATTGTGAGTTCAAGGCCACCCTGAGACTACATAGTGAATTCCAGGTCAGCCTGGGCTAGAGTGAGACCCTATCTACAAAAATAAAAATAAGGGCTGGAGAGATGGCTTAGCAGTTAAGCGCTCGCCTGTGAAGCCTATGGACCCTGGTTCGAGGCTCGGTTCCCCAGGTCCCACATTAGACAGATGCACAAGGGGGCGCACGCGTCTGGAGTTCGTTTGCAGAGGCTGGAAGCCCTGGCGCGCCCATTCTCTCTCTCTCCCTCTATCGGTCTTTCTCTCTGTGTCTGTCCTCTCAGATATATATATATATTTTTAAAAATAAATAAATAAATAAAATAAAAATAAAAATTCAAACCTGCCCTGCCTGAAGCCATCCCTGGCTGGGTACTTGTGAATACAGAATAACTCCCAGCGTGGCAGTAAAGGGCCCGTGCCCGCCCCCCTCCCCCACTCTAGGCTCCCTGCCTTCCTGCCAGCGCAGACGCCACGCCTCTACCTGGGAACGCCTCCTCATGGGAGAATCCTTCCAAACGAGGATGGGGCCTCCCTTCCAGCTATCGTCAACTATTTCTCCTTTGAGCCACCACTTTTCTTTTTACGATTTATTTGTTAGAGATGGGGGGGTGGGGGGAGAGACACAGAGAGAGAGAGAGAATGGGTGTGCCAGCGCCTCCAGCCACCGCAAACAAACTCCAGAAGCATGTGCCACCATGGGCATCTGGCTAACGTGGGACCTGGAGAATTGAACCTGGGTCCTTGGGCTTCACAGGCAGGCACTTTAACTGCTAAAGCCATCTCTCAAGCTCCTCTTTTTTATTTTTTAATACATTTTTATTTATTTATTTGAGAGAGATAAAGAGGCAGAGAGAGAGAGAGAGAGAGAGAGAGAACGGGCAAACCAGGGCCTTCAGTCACTGCAAACAAACTCCAGATGTATGTGCCCCCTGTGCATCTGGCTTACATGGGTCCTGGAAAATCAAACCAGGATCTTTTGGCTTTGTAGGCAAGTGCCTTAACTGCTAAGCCATCCTTCCAGCCCTTTTTCTTTTTTTTTTTTTTTTAATTCTTTTTTTTTTTATTATTGACAACTTCTATACGTACAATAAACCATGATAATTTCCTCCCCTCCTCCACTTCACAAGCTACTCTCCATCATATCCCCTCCCTTCTCCATTAGTCTCTCCTTAATTTTGATATCAACTTTTCCTCCTATTATGAGGGTCTTGTGAAGGTATTGCTAGGCACTGCAAGGTCATGAATATCGAGGACAATTTCTGTCTGGACAGTTGCATTGTAAGGCATCGTACCCTTCCTTTGGCTCTTACCTTCTTTCCGCCACCTCTTCTGCAACGGACCCTGAACCTTGGAGGGTGCGATAGAGATGTTTCAGAGTTGAACATTCCTCTGTCACTTCTTCTCAGCACTGTGGTGCCTTTTGGGTCATCCCAGTGGTCACCACTATCTGAAAAGAGAAGCTTCTCTAACCAAAAGTGAGAGTAGCATTAGTATACAAATATGAATGTTAAGTGCTTACTGGGCAGTTTGGTGGGCATAATATGCGCATTTATCCAGACAAGAGCAGGTGTTACACTTCTAAGGCTTGTGACCTCCCCCACCATAGGCTTCTGATTAGGTTCTCAGTACCAGACATATATTTCCTCCCACAGAGCGGGCCACCAGTCCAGTTACAGAGCAGTTGGTTTCCCCCAGAATACACATGCCACTATTGCACCCAGTCGGTCATTTGACCTGGCTGGCCCAATTTAAGGCTTGCAGTGACCACTGTTTTCACCACTGATGACTTCTGTCTTCCACAGGGCTGCAATGCAGGGCAGCTGTTTCCAGCTTTCAGTCGGCTAGTACACAGGGAGGAGGTTTTCAGCTCAGCCCCAGCTTGATGTCCAAGCGACCTGGCAGCCCGGGCACGTGGAGTCTTCAGCAGAAGGGTCTTACCATCTGTTTCTGAGAGCCAGCCCTTTTCTTCGTGTGGGCGCTGGCTGCCACATGGAGCAGCGCTTGCTTGCTTTAGCATCTGTCTTACCTAGTATGTTGTGAACCACTGAAGGTCAGGGGTCACCACTGTTATTTCCAGAGCCTGACATGATACCCAAACCATACGAGGAACTCAGCAAACATGTGAACATGCTCACACAGGAATTCATGCAAACCCTGAAAGGTGACATTCCTTCACTGCTCACAAAGGCTGGCAAATGAAGATACTATTTCTTAGTCAGAAGTGTGCCTCGGGGCCTCTAACTTCAACACAACTTGTGATTAGAAAATTCATAAACAATTTTATTCAGATCCATCTGGGGAGAAAAAAAATACCATTTTTTTCCTCATTTCTACTTATATTTTATAGGTATTCATAAGTTCAAACTGAACCTACAACATCCGGCTAGAAAAACAAACAAGAGTAAGTATCCGTTGAAAAATCAACACAACAGGGGATTTAGGTCCAGTCAAAACAATTCTCTGAGCTGGAAATTGTAGCGCATGCCTTTAATCTCAGCACCAGGGAAACAGAGGCAGGAGGATCGCCATGAGTTCAGGGCACCCTGAGACTACAGAGTGAATTCCAAGTCAGCCTGGGCTACAGTGAGACCCTACCTCAAAAAACAAAAACAAAAACAAAAACAAAAACAAAATCCTCTCTACAAACGTAGATGGCTTAAAATTTTGCTTAGTTTTTTTAATACCTTTTTAGAACATGAAACAGGTTTTTCCAGCACTCAGAAAGCAGAAGTAGAAGAATCACTATGAGTCCAAGGCCAGCCTAAGACTACATAGTGAATTCCAGGTCAGTCTGGGCCAAAGTAAGACACTACCTCAACCCCATCCCCACCCCAACAACCTCATCAGAAGGTGCTATAAGCAGATTTTAGGCTTCCCTGTATCTGAACTGGTTTTGAGAAATTTTCTTTTCTTTTTTCTTTCTTTTTTTCACTCTAGCACAGGTTAATCTGGAATTCACTATGTAGGCTCAGGGTGGCCTCGAACTCACAGCAGTCCTACCTCTGCCTCCCGAGTGCTGGGATCAAAGGCGTGCGCCACCACGCCCTGGTTTGAGAAATTTCCTATCATCCAAGTCTCCTTGGAGGCAGGCTTGTCTCCCTCTATACAGGCCGGAGGGCCAGGCGCGCACTGTCAAGACCATCGCACAGGCAGTCAGGCAGGAAGCTAGCGCAAGGCCTTCACTGCGCCCTTCAGCAAACAGACCCCGACAAGACTCAGAAACTGGCGTCCGAGCTACGCTATGCCTCATAGCAAGCGCTGCGATGAACTCTCGGCATGGCGGCTGGAGAGATGGCTTAGTGGTTAAGGCACAAAAGCTGTGAACAGTGATTAATCAAAGACAGGAAATTAGCTAAGGGTTACAAAGAACCCTAATGTTGTTGTTGTTGTTGTTATTTTTTCGAGGTAGGGTCTCACCCTAGCACAGGCTGACCTGGAATTCACTATGTAGTCTCAGGGTGACCTCGAACTCCCAGCGATCCTCCTACCTCTGCCACCTGAGTGCTGAGATTACAGGCGTGTGCCACCACGTCCAGCCCAAAGAACTCGAAAGAATAAAACAGGGCGTGGTGGCGCATGTCTTTAAGCCCAGCACTTGGGAGGCAGAAGTAGGAGGATCCCATGAGTTCGAGGCCACCCTGAGACTACATAGTGAATTCCAGGTCAGCCTGGGCTAGGGTGAGACCCTACCCTGAAAAATAAAAACAAAACAAAACAAAAACTGAAGGACAGATGTGACCTGCTCTGTGGGGGTTACTGAGCCTCTGTATCCACTTTATTTTTATTTATTCATGAAATACAGAGAGAGAGAGAATGGGCATGCAAAGGCCTCCAGCCACTGCAAACGAACTCCAGATGCACGTGCCACCTTGTGCATCTGGCTAACGTGGGTACTCAGGAATCGAACCTGGGTCCTTCGGCTTTGTAAGCAAGTGGCTTAACCACTAAGCTACCACTCCAGCCCCCTCCTTTCCTTGTCTACTGTCTTCCTTCCTTCTGTATTTCTTCCTTTTGGTGTTCATGGAGGTGACCGCCTCTCGCTGCAGCACCATACACTTGCTTTCCCAGACTCCTTCACTGCTAGGAATGACCCGAGCTCACCAAGCAGATGCACCCTGCACAGTACCCTGGACGTGAGTGACACTGAACAGCAGAGCCTGGACAGAAGAGATGGCCTTGGTCAACATGGCAAGAGGGCAGCAGCCCCATGCATCCATGAGTGGAGGAGACAGAAGTGTCAGCCAGGCTCCCTGTCCAGCTCCGGGCTGCTTCACGTCCTACAGACCGGCTTTGGAACATACCTCGGCTGTCCCCTCATCTACCTGTCTACCCTGTCCCTATCCAACTTCCCTTCTGGAGGCTGTGAGCGATCCAGCCCCTCGCAGCAAGATAGTTTGCTGCCTCAATGTGCAGTTAAATGTGGGCTTCAGCTGGGTGTGGTGGTACATACCTTTAATCCCAGCACAGAGGTGGGAGGATCACTGTGAGTTCGAGACCAAAAGAAAACAAACAAAAAAAATGTGTGGTTGGCTTCTGTTGTTACAAACTAGATCTCTGCCTGATACAAGTGGGTATTAGCTCATTTCCTAGATGGGGAACTTGAAGGTCCAGAGAACTTACGTAACCCAGGCGCATCTATACCTCTTATCTGTATCCTTCCCGTAGCATTCTCTAGTATTGATTTCCTCCACGAAGGAGACACTCAAACCAAGACTCCGTCTCATCATGTGCAGGAAGGTCATGGATAACATTGTAGTGAATTATTAGGGGGAAAAAAAATCAGGCTTTTTTCCAACAGTGCTTCCCCAGTTCTGCTTATCAGCATCAAACACTGCAGTAGAAAGCTCTGGAAGGTCATATTTCCATCCTCTTCAAAACAAAGTCCATTTCCTTTCTCGGCCAGAGCATGCCAGACAAAATGTTGTTCCGGAGAAATGCTAAGAAAAAGTTAAAGGACAGCATCTTTTTTTTTTTTTTTTTTCTGTTGTAAAGTGGAGACAGCGTTTTGAATAATTAACCAACTAAGTGAACAGCTCGGGCTCCTGTGCCATTATTAGATAATTGTGGGAGGCACACAGGGCCCAACTCAACAAGGCCAACGTTGCGATTACCTTTTAGTCGCTGAGACAAAACACTTGATCAAAAGCAGTTTATCGGTGAAAACAGTGGATACTGGAAGCCCCAAGTTTGGCCAGACAGGACAAATGACCGAACGGGTGCAATAGTGGCATGTCTGCTCTGGGAGAAACCAACTGCTCTCTAATTGGACTGGAGGCCCGCTCAATGGGAGGGAATACATGCCTGATACTGAAAACCTAATCAAAAGCCTATGGCAGGAGAGGTCATTAGCCTGAGGGTTATAAAGCCTGCTCTTGTCTGGTTAAATGCATATATTTTGCTCACCAAACTGCCCTCAAACACTGCACTAAATGTCCATATCCATATATTAATGCTACTCTCACTTTTGGTTAGAGAAGCTTCTCTTTTCAGATGGCACTGACCACTGGGATGACCCAAAAGGCAAAGATGCTGAGAAGAAATGACAGAGGAGTGTCCAGCACTGAAACATCTCTACCACACCCTCCAAGGTTCAGGGTCCGTTGCGGAAGAGGTGACGAAAGGAATGTAAGAGCCAAAGGAAGGGCAAGTGCTATACCACTGAGCTACACCCTTAAGTTTTGCTTTGTTTTGCTTTTTCAAATATTTCATTTATTTATTTATTTGAGAGAGAGAAAATGAGGCAGAGAGAGAGAGAGAGAGAGAGAGAGAGAGAAAATGGGCATGCCAGGGCCTCTAGCCACTGCAGAAAAACTCCAGATGCATATGTCCCCTTGTGCATCTGGCTTACACGGGTCCTGGGGAATTGAACTTAGGTCCTTAGGACTTCGCAAGCAAACACCTTAATAGCTAAGTCATCTCTCTAGCCCGAAGTTTTGCTTTGAGGCCGAGTCTAAATTAACCAGGCTGACCTCAAACTTACTATGTAACCGAGACAAGACTCAAACTTGCATTCCTCCTGCCTCAGCCTCCAAGTGCTAGAATTACAGGGGCAGACTCTCCTTAGAGCCACCACAAGAAAGGTACCCTGTGAGCACCTGGCATTAGCCCAGGGAGAAGATGTCAGTCTTCTGACCAATTACACAGCAAGACTATTTTGTTGCTGTTGTTGGTTTTCCAAGGTAGGGTCTCTCTCTAGCCCAGGCTGACCTGGAATTCACCATGTAGTCTCAGGGTGGCCTCGAACTCATGGCGATCCTCCTACCTCTGCCTCCCGAGTGCTGGGATTGAAGGTGTGCGCCACCACGCCCGGCTTGGTGTTGTTTTGAGGTAGGGTCTCACACTAGGCCAGGCTGACCTGGACCACACTCTATAGCCCCATACTGGCCTTGACTCACAGCAATCCTCCTACCTCAGCTTCCTGAGTGCTGGGACTAAAGGTGTACACCACCACATCCAGCTAAGACTATTTTGTTAGCTACACTGACCAAAAACATGACAAAATAAATTAAGAAAGGAAGGCTCCAAGTTTTAGGACACTGTCCATCTTGCAGGGAAGGCATACCTCATACCTGAGACACATGTCTCTCCTTTACACACTCCCTGTTCAAGTTCACTTCTATTTGTTGAGGCAAGCCCAACAGACTGGCCTTTATTTTTATGCAAGAGAGCAAGAAAGAGAGAGAATTGGTGTGCCAAGGCCTCCAGCCACTTTAATTGAATTCCAGACACGTGTGCCTCCTTACGCATATGTGCAACCTAGTGCCCTTGTCTCACTTTGTGCGTCTGCCTTACTGTGACCTAGAGAGTCAAACATGTGTCCTTAGGCTTCGCAGGCAAGCGCCTTAGCCACTAAGCCATCTCTCCAGCCCTCAAGTTCAATTTAGAACAATTGTTCTAGCAAGCAAAGGGAAGAGAGCTTAATTTTTTTGTGGCTGTTCTTTGTTTATTTGTTTTCCTGACCACCCATTAAAAGTCCCTGCCCAGACCTCATGAAATTACAAAGATTTTGTACAGCAAAGGACACTGAGAATACAGCAAGAGGCAACCTACAGAATGGGAAAAAATCTTTGCCAGCTACACATCTGACAGAGGATTCATATCTAGGATATACAAAGAACTCAAAAAATTAAATAATGAGAAATCAAACAAGCCACTTAAAAAATGGGCTATGGAACTAAATAGAAAGTTCTCAAAAGAAGAAATACGAATGGCAAATAAGCATCTAAAAAAATGTTCTACATCCCTAGTCATCAGGGAAATGCAGATTAAAACTATGTTGAGATTCCATCTCACTCCTGTCAGATTGGCCACCATCATGAAAACAAATGACCATAAATGCTGGCGAGGATGTGGAAAAAGAAGAACCCTTCTACACTGTTGGTGGGAATGCAATCTGGTCCAGCCATTGTGGAAATCAGTGTGGAGGTGCCTAAGACAGCTAAAAACAGATCTACTATATGACCCAGCTATAGCACTCCTAGGCATATATCCTAAGGACTCATCTCATTTCCTTAGAAGTACATGCTCTACCATGTTTATTACTGCTCAATTCACAATAGCTGGGAAATGGAATCAGCCTAGATGCCCCTCAACTGATGATGGATAATGAAGATATGGCACATGTATACAATGGTAAAGAAAAATGAAGTTATGAAATCTGCAGAAAAATGGATGGATCTGGAAAGGATTATACTAAGTGAGGTAACCCAGGCCCAGAAAGCCAAGCGTCGCATGTTCTCTCATATGTGGATCCTAGCTACAGATGGCTGGGCTTCTGTGTGAGAAAGAAAAAACTCAGTAGCAGAGGCCAGTGAGTTAGAAAAGAGATAGAAAGGGAAGAGAAAGGAAGGGAGGGGGTACTTAATAGGAGGGTATTGTATATATGTAAGTAGAAGAATAGATTAATGGGGGTGAAAAGGCCCAAAATGAGGTCTGGGGAAGAGACTGAGTAAAGGAAAGGTGGAGGGACAGCTAATCAAAATCAACAGGGATATAAATAAAACATATGTAATCCTACATTTTTGGACAATGGAACACTCAGGAACCATAGATTATTGCTAGAAATTTTTCAGTGCCAGGAATGGGATATCTTCCAGTGAGTTGTTGGCCAGGGAGGTCCCTAATGCCCCCAAAACATTATAGTCCATTGCCGAGGCCCTTGGTTTCCCACCAGGAATAGATGGTAAGACCCTATTGCTGAAGACTCCATATACTTGGGCTGCAAGGCCACTGAGAAATCTTGCTGGAGCTGAGCTAATAACCTCCTGCATGTAGACCAGCTGACAGAAAGCTGGAAGAAGCCATTCTGCATGCAGTCCAATGGGAGAGAGAGAGAAATCACCAGTGAAGATACTCATCAGTGGACACTGCAAGCCTTATAATTGGCCAGGCAGGCCAAATGAGCCAATGGGTGCAATAGTGTCACGTCTGTTATAGGGGAAACCAACTGCCCTCTAATTGGACTGGAGGCCCAATCCATGGGAAGGGAATACATCCCTGATACTGAAAACTTAAAACAGGGGTAGTCATAAGCCCTAGGGGGTAATGTCTGCTACTGTCTGGCTAAATGTATACACTATGCTTATCAAACTGCCCAGTAAGCACTTCTGTTAATGTTCACACCCTTATATTAATGCTACTCTCACTTTTGGTTGAAAATCTTCTCTTTTCAGATGGCAGTGACCTTGGGACGACTCAGAAGGTATCATGGTGATGGAAAGAAATGACCGTAGTGCTCAGTACTGCAACATCTGTATCACACCTTCCAAGACTCAGGGTCTAATGCAGAAGAGATGGCGGAAAGAATGTAAGAGCCAAAGGAAGGGCAGGACTCCATACAACATGCTCCCTCCAGACACAAAATGGCCTGGATATCCATGACCTCACAGTGCCTGACACTACCTACACAAGACCATCATAAGAGGAGGAAAAGATCAAGATATCAAAAGTAAAAGAGAGACTGATTGATATGGGGAGGGGATGTGATGGAGAGTGGAGTTTCAAAGGGGTGAGTGGGGAAGGGAGGGTATTACCATAGGGTATTTTTTATAATCATGGAAGTTGTTAATAAACAATTTTTAAAAAATTTTTTAAGCCCCTGCCCAGGACTGGCGAGATGGATTAGTGGTTGAGGTGCTTGCCGGCAAAGCTGAAGGATCCATGCTTGACTCTCTAGGTCCCACTTAACCCAGATGCCCAAAGATGAGGCAAGTGCAAGTCCACACATGCCCACTAGGTGGTGAAAGCGTCTGGCGTTTGATTGCTGTGGCTGAGGCCCTGGTGCACCAATTCTCTCTCTCTCTCAAAAAAAAAAAAGAAAGAAAAAAAGAAAGCCCCTGCCCAAGTCTGTGTGGAGCAAACTAAGTTAGCAATTTCTTACCTGTGTGAAGTTACGCACAATGAGCGGGTGGTTGGGGTGGAGCTGTGGATGGAGCTAATGAAGAATGCAATTGCCCTTCCGAGTCACAGAATGGTACTCAGGGGCCTTTAGGTCACCTGGTTGAATCTTATTTTACAGTAGAGGAAATGCCTAGATATCCAAACGCAAATGAGACCCCCAAGATCACATAGCAGGCCAGGTGTGTCAGAGCTGGGGCTCAAAAGCGGGTCTCTGGGTTCCCAGGTGTCCCCAGGATGCATTCCTTCTGCAGACTCTGAACGAGGGTATTTCCTTACACATTCTGATTTTGGTTGAATCCAGTTCTCTGCTGCTGAAGGACTATGACCCCCCAGTTCTCTGCTGGCTGGCCCCCCGTTCCTTGTTTCCCATCACTTTGGGGTGCCCAGCTCTGGATGGGTACTAGAGAACTGCACCCACAGAAACTTTCATCAAATCATATCTGGGGAGATGCCCAGATCAGCTTTGTTTGTTTCAAGGTAGGGTGTCATCTGGCTCAAGCTGACCTGGAATTCACTATGTAGTCTCAGGGTGGCCTTGAACCCTCAGCAATTCTCCTACCTCAGCCTCCCAAGTGCTGGGGCTAAAGGTGTGCGTCACCACACCTATTTGAGGTGGTGTTGTTTTTTAACTTTTGACCCACCCACAGCCCATGTTAAATTCTACCTGAATGTCCATCCAGATCAGTGATGAAAACTTCCCATCAGAGCATAGAGACCAGGCAACTGCTGTTTTCATTTGCTAAAAAGCAAAGTATCTCATTGAATTTCCCCATCTTTTTTTTTTTTTTTTTT
The DNA here is from genome assembly GCF_020740685.1 of Jaculus jaculus. Lineage (NCBI taxonomy): Eukaryota > Metazoa > Chordata > Mammalia > Rodentia > Dipodidae > Jaculus > Jaculus jaculus. The sequence goes on along the minus strand of NC_059120.1, from coordinate 55,813,871 downwards.
TTTGGTTTTTTGAGGTAGGGTCTCACTCTGGTCCAGGCTGACCTGGAATTAACTCTCTAGTCTCAGGGTGGCCTCGAACTCATGGCAATCCTCCTACCTCTGCCTCCCAAGTGCTGGGATTAAAGGCATGCGCCACCATGCCCGGCTGTTTTGTTTTTTGAGGTAGGGTCTCACTCTAGCCCAGGCTGACCTAGAACTCACTATGTAGTCTCAGAGTGGCCTCGAACTCACAGCGATCCTCCTACCTCTGCCTCCTGAGTGCTGGGATTAAAGGTGTGCGCCACCACGCCTGGCAAGCATTTCTTTTTTCCTCATGCTCGTTTACAGGAAAAAAAAAAAAAAAAAGAAGAAGAAGAAAGAAAAAGAGGGTTTTCCAAAGATATCTGAGGCTGTCAACATCGCTTTTTCCTCTCAATGCCTAGAGGCAATAAAGTTCCTTCCCAAATTCCCTTCCCAACAGTTTACAGCCCCTCCACCTGGTGAACCCACCTGCCTGCTTGAACCACCTCTGCCCAACTGGACACCATCCATGATGTCCCCTCATCTTTCCCCTGTGGCCTAACGCGCTCCCCTCAGACAGGTGAAGGAGCCACCTCTCCCCATAGATAATTGGCTAATGCAGAGCACTGTTAAATACCGTTAAGGCACTATTAATGATAGGCCTCTTCTGTCAACACCTCTTTCGAAGTTTACTTTGCCTTTAAATAAACTAAGCTGTTGGGAGCCAGACCGATTAGCCTCGCTAGGTGCCAGCTGTTACACACGCCCCTGGTGCCCATTTGCCTTGAGCAGAGGACTGTCACCCAGCAGCCCCTCTGCGGCAGCTGGCCCGGCCACCCTCACCATGGCTCAGCAGTGTGAGACTGCACTGAAAACCTGGACGCTTGCTACAGAGGAGCGGCTCTGGCTCCAGAAGGGTCTATTCTAACCATGACTGCTTCAAACAGCTTATGAAGAAGGTATTTGCCATCATGAACCCAGTGAACTCTAGGAGCCATTTTCACCCAGGACAGAGAGGGAGCTCTTCCCCGGGGTGGCCCAGCAGGCAGCCTGTGACTGATGCCAACACCCTTGCCTTCCACCCCACCCTCTGTCCACCACCCCCACCACTCCTCTGGCTATATAAGCAGACTGTTTTGACTCACATTTCAATCAGCCGTTGTTAGATCTTGGGCTGTGGCCTGGTAAGTCAGGCCATGTCTCCTCTCCTCCCCCGGCCCCGCCCCAGCAGCTTCTCCCTCTCCAGGGAGCTGACAAGATTCCCACTGTTCTGCTTAGAGCCCGCGGGCCCGAGGCCAGGCGGGCAAGCCCGGATCCCTGCTGCCAGCCCCTTCCAGCAAGCAGGAGGAGAGCAAGAGAGCAGTCCTCTCCCCTGACAGGCCTTGAACAACCAAAGGCCTTCCTTATCTTTTTTTTATAAAAGGGGTTTATTTTAAACACTTAACAGAGAGAGAGAGAATGGGCGCAATAGGTCCTCCAGCCACTGCAAATGAACTCCAGATGTGTGCACCCCCTTGTGCATCTGGTGGGTCCTGGGGAGTCAAACCTGGGTCCTTTGGCTTTGCAGGCAAATGCCTTAACCGCTAAGCCATCCCTCCAGCCCCATTATCTTTCACTCCCCCTTGACTCCGTGAGTTCTCTCAGGTAGCCTATGCCCTGACACACCTCGTCCCTCCAGAAATTCATTAAAAGGGACACCTCACTTTGTTCTCGGGTCTCCCCTCCCTCCTTCCCTTTCTCGTCAGGAACCAATCATGTCACCTGTGACAAGAGGCTAACATCTCTTAATAAAGCACTAACTCAGGGCTGCAGGGATGGCTTAGCGGTTAAGTCGTTTGCCTACAAAGCCAAAGGATCCTGGTTCGATTCCCCAGGACCCACTTTAGCCAGATGTACAAGGGGTGCATGCGTCTGGAGTTCATTTGCAGTGTCTGGAGGCCCTTGTGTGCCCTTCTCTCTCTCTCTCTCTCTCTCTCTCTCTCTCTCTCTCTCTCTCTCTGTCAAATAAATAAATATTTTTTTAAGGCTCTTTTAAAAAAAAGGCCATAATATAGCCAGGCCTGGTGACACATGCCTTTAATCCCAGCACTCTGAGGGAGAAGTAAGAGAATCATTGTGAGTTTGAAACCACCCTGAGACTACATAGTGAATTCCAGGTCAACCTGAGCTACAGTGAGACCCTACCTCCAAACAACAAAAAACATAGGGCTGGAGAGATGGTTCAGCAGTTAAGCACTTGCCTGTGGAGCCTTAGAACCTCGGTTCGAGTCTTGAGTCTCCAGGACCCACTAAGCCAGATGCCCAAGGGGACGCATACATTTGGAGTTTGTTTGCAGTGGCTGGAGGCCCTGGCATTCTCTATCTATCTATCTATCTATCTGTCTGTCTATCTATCTATCTATCTAGCTAGCTAGCTAGCTAGCTACTTCTTTCTCTCTCTGTTGCTCTCAACTAAATAAACAAATTTAAAAAGAAAAAAAAGAATTTAGAACCCACAGAGACAGTTCTTTTCAGGCCCACCATTTTATTAACACCAAAAAGGGGTGGCTGTGGGGGGGGGGCTCCAGAGCAAAGAAAGTGGGAGGGAGTTCTGACTGGCCCAGTAAGAGCAAGAGGAGGTTTTTAAGTCTTCTTGTGGAGAAGTAAGGAGGGGACGGCCTTTGCCCTGGGTCCTGGCGTGCTTTTTAGAGTGTCTGCCTCTCATGGGGTCGGGAATTATGATGGAGCTATGCATCCCGAATCTTAGTAAGGTGGGGCTTTTGGTCTTGTTTTGGGTGTGAGGGTGCTAGCTCCGAGGGAGGGGACATTTCTTCCCAGCTCAGGTAAGGAAGGACCTAGGACCTAGGAATGACCTCAGTAGAAAGTTGATTACAGCCCGAGGGGTAGAAACAACTCTTTGAGGCTTCAGTTTCCACAGTATGAGATAGCTTCCTCCTGGGAGCTAGCGCAGGGCCAAAAAGAGAAACTTTTGAAAATCTTCCACAGCTCAAAGAATCCTCATTAGGCTTCGTGGGGTGGTGCAGGAGAGCAGGCTGGCCTCGAACTCTCATCAGTCCTCCTACTTCTGCCTCCCGAGTGCTGGGCTTACAGGCGTGCGCCACCACGCCCGGCAACGGTTTCTTGAAGCATGTGACAATGCGTCTATCTACCTAGACAGAGAAATGAGGAGAGGTCATCTATGCAACAAACGAACCAAGCATACGGCCAAACCCCAGTTCTGAGAGGCCCCTGGTTTACTGCAGAAACCAGGGCAGCCTCCCAATTCTACTCAGTCTGGCAGGTGTTTTTTTTTTTTTTTTTGCTTTTTCGAGGTAGGGGCTCACCTGAAATTCACTAAGTACTCTCAGGCTGGCCTCAAACCCACAGCCATCCTCCTACATCTGCCTCCCAAGTGCTGGGATTAAAGGCGTGCGCCACCACGCCTGGCAGTCTGGCGGTTTTAATGGAAAGCAGTTGCCTTTTCCCCACCCATCCGTGAGGGTGACTCACCAACCGCCCTCCAGACCAAGTGTTTTTGCAAAGCACTCGGCATCACCATGGCAACAGCCTAGCACAACTACGGCATGGGGAATCTGTTTGTTTGCCTAGTTATAAATCAGAAACATTACTCACCGGAAGCGACCTTCTGGCTCCAGGGAAGACCTGTCACATAGCCGAATAAGAAGGGGGGACAAAACGGGGCAAGCCAAATTTATAATTACTTCTTAACAGCTACTATCCAGTGCTTGGCTCTAGTAACTTTTATAGCCACAGAGAGTGCAGGGGATAATGGCTAAGTGTAGATAATTGCTAGAAGGTCACCCTAAGTCCTCACTGCACCCATTGTTATTATTATTACTACTTACAAGTGAAGAAACCGACTGCCTCGCACGCGTGACGCACACAGTGAGTGAGGGCGTTGAACTCAGAGCATCTGTTCCCGGGCCTCACTCTGCGCTGCCCTCCCCCCTTGAATTGAACTGCTCTTGGATTGAGGCCTTAGTGACTGAAAGAGGATGGATTTCTCTTTCTTTCTTCCTTCCTTCTTTTCTTTCTTTCTTTTATTTATTTTTGGTTTTCCGAGGTAGAGCCTCACTCTGGCCCAGGCTGACCTGGAATTCACTCTGTAGTCTCAGGGTGGCCTGGAACTTGGGTGGGGGGCCTCCTACCTCTGCCTCCCCCCCCCACACCCCCTTGCTGGAATTAAAGGCGTGGGCCACCACACTCAATAGGGTCTTGCTCTAGCTCAGGCATTGAGAACAGAGGATGGAGAGGCACTGAGGAAACATCTGAGTCATGGCCAGAGACAATTCCAATTTTTAAAAAATTACTCAGAACACTGTGTTGTTACCAAGCAACAGTAGCCAGGTTACTACGTCTGTGGTGAAAACACAACACAGACAGATACACATACACATCTTTCCAAAGCATGCAGCCCCTGACTCACTTTCACCAGTCCTGATTGCAATCGAAGCACAGCTCTGAAGTAGCTATGATGTCGCTTCTTCCAGGGAGACAGAGAGGAAGAAATAATGGGGTGATGTGTGTGCACGTGTGAGATTTACAGGCAACGGGACAGGGAGTCAATAGGCCACAGACAATTTCCCCAGATTTAATGAGATTGTTTTAGGGTACTCGGGCTAACTACAACAGAAGCATGTTGTACGTGAGGGAAATGATTAAGGACTGACTGACCAGGACTGTAAGAAAGTGGGGTGCCGTGGCTACTCATGCAGGGCTTACGGGATTGCATTCCATTCTCTTTACTTACTAAGGGTGTGAAGGAACCCCAGATGGGACCCCACGCTCTGCCCAGATATGGCGACACCCCAAATCACTCACGAGAAGCGGTCTTGATGCAAACTGCAAGAGGATTTTATTCCAAGCGCGCTGGGACCCACAGTCGTACACCGCACAGGGGTAGAGGACTGCAGAGCCCCGAACGCAGGAACGGGACAGTTTTTATAGGGTTTCTAGCAAAGCCTGTGCATTAGACCAATCATTTTTTTTAACATCAGGAGCCCGCAGGGTGCGAGCCAGTCAGTTTGTGCCACCCCATAGTTTCTAAGCCAATTAGTTTAATTTGTTCAAGCCCCTCATGGACCAATCATTCTCTTATGACCTTGGTGGTCAGCATTTGCGCAGGTCCTTGGGTGGGCGTAGCAGAGTGTGGTATCAGTCTCCTATGACCTTGGAGGTCAGCATTTGAGCAGGTCCTTGGGTGGGGGTAGCAGAATGTGGTATCAGTCTCCTATGACCTTGGTGGTCTGAGGCAGGCTGCTACGGCTTATGGTGCGGGCTACTAAGGCTTACAGTGTGGGCTATTAAGGCTTATGGTGCAGGCTATTTACAGAAACCAAATAAGTGGTTCACTTCATTACTCATTTCCCATCCTTGAGGGCTATCTCATGCCCTTTTTACCTAGTTTTATATTAGGAGCGGGCTCTGATATAATGAGAAGAGGGATTCTTTACTTGCTTCCAACAGAGAGTAAAGCCTGGAGTTTGAGGTATGCAGGGGCCTGCTTAAGCTCCCTTTGGAGCGTGATAGTATTTCTGGGCTTCTGAATTCTTGGGCCTTTCAGGTGCTTTCATGGGTAAGTTACTTTGAGAAGCTTTAGTTCCCATCCAAAAGGAAACCGAGGATAATAGCAGAGCCTACATTGTAGGGTTACTGTGTTCACAACGTAATGCTTAGAACAGTACTTCTCCCCTGATGAAAATCCTGATCTCGTTGATCAGTGATTTTCAGCAGGGATGATGTCACTTCCAGAAAGAGTCTGTGAAATTTACAACATTTTTTTAGTTCTTACATGATTGGCAGGCATTGTCAACATTTTATGGGTGAGGTTAGGGGCACACACTGGATATTCTACAATCATGAGTCAGTGCAATGGTGAACTGACCTATGTTCTTGTTTTGTTTTTTGGTTTTTTTTGAGGTAGGGTCTCACTCTAGCCCAGGCTGATCTGGAATTCACTAGGGAGTCTCAGGGTGGCCTTGAACTCATGGCGCTCCTCCTACCTCTGCTTCCCAAGTGCTGGGATTAAAGGCGTGCGCCACCACACAAGGCTTCTATGTTCTTTATATATATTCCCCAGCCTTCGTCATATAAGAAAAGACACTGTTGGACTTCCAATTAAGGTGGCAGCATAGGAACCACGCCAAAGCAGCCTAATGGAGAAAAAGAAAAAAAAAAAAAAAAAGCAGCAAAATTCACTCTTCTACTAAAAAGTGAGGTGTATAAGAAATTGTCAACAGCAGCAGAGAAGGAGGAGAGATCCAGAGAATCCAGAGACCACACAGGCAGGGAGAAGCGGCTCCAGCAGTGGAAGTACCAGGTCTCCACGCCCACAGCTGCCAGGCTCAGGCTGAGCGGCAGGAAAAGCCAAGTGAGGGATGCTCCACTCACACAAACTCAAGAAACTCAAGAAACGTGAAGGAAGGACAGCAGCAACCAAGGGAGGAGAGCGCCTGAGGTAGATCACGTGGGCCAGCAGGAGAACTAGAGCCACCATCCACAGCCTCCCCTCCCGCACCGTCAGAGACCTGGGGAAGGGAGCTCACAGCACCCAGCTCTGGTGACCAGAGCAGCGATCCAACGACCCAGCCAGCCTACCTGAACCCACAGCGCAGCAAAGAGGGACCCAAGCAGGAGCACAGCGTAACTGAGACCAAAATCATCCCAAAAGGTAACTTGGATTACACCAGTCAGTACCTGCCAAATAAGCCTGGTATATAGGCCTGAATCGGAAGTGCTAATTGCACCTTCCATGTCAGGATAAATTATATGTCAAACCTGATGGATGGCCGGATTTGCCATTCTTAAATAAGCTATATTTTGGGCTTGTCATTTGTTGCTTCCTGATTTATAGTGGCTTTGTTTCCACTTCTGTCATTCATTAGGGAAGGGTCTCACTTGGTCACAAGCTGACTTGCAACCCTCAACAGACCAGAAATCTTAGCCTCCTAGTTGACAGGATTAAGGGTGTGGGACGACACACATCCTAAGGGACTGTGACTTTGTTAGAGGATCCGGTTATCATAATACCTATTCTTGCATATAGAAATGACGCTGTTTATATTCTCTAGCTGTGGAGCTGAGTTCCATTTCGCGCATACACACACACTTTTCTTCAGCCCCGGGGACCAAACCAAAGCCCTCGTGCCTTCTAGACCAGCGCTCGGCCACTCTGCCGCCTCCCCAGCCCTGGAAACAGTTTGGCTCAGCTTGAACATGATTGAATTTTCCAGGAATGCACGCATCAGGCAAGCCAAGCACAAGTAAAACTAAACTTCACGTTGTTTGGAATGTTCCCAAGAGTTGCCCACACTCCAGTCAGATGACTAACAAATTGAGTCATCTGCAGACGTCAGTGGTATTAGCCCATGTCTGCAGTTACTCCAATCGCAGCAGGTCTGTGTAACCTTGGCAGGCTCCTGTACCACCACTGTGCCTCCTAACATGATGCTTGGGCAGTTCCACAGGTGGAATTGGTGACATTTGATTACATTTTCCCTTTTACACATGGGTTGTTATTTTCAGTTGTGCACGGGGATATGACATTATTTGTTGCAGGAGAGTAGAAGAAGGATTATAAGTGTTTGCTTTGAGAGGAGTTTATTTTAGAGAGAGAGACTTGGTGCGCCAGGGCCTCAGCCACTGAAATCGAAGTCCAGATGCTTGCGCCACCTAGTGGGCATGTGCAACTTTGCACTTGCCTCACCTTTGTGCATCTGGCTTATGTGGGATATGGAGAGTCAAACCTGAGTCCTTAGGCTTCACAGACAATTGCCTTAACCACTAAGCCATCTCTCCAGACCAGTTTTCTGTTTTTTTGTTTTTTTTGTTTGTTTGTTTGTTTTGTTTTCTTAATGGTACATAGTGAAAGGACACATGAAGTCTGTATGTTAAATGGAATTTATTCGTTGCTAGATTGTACAATTAGTTGAACCTGTAAATTATGCTGGTAGGATAATGCTGCCCCAAGATGACCATACCCTAAATCCAAAAGTATATATATGTGCATGTGTGTGTTTGATTATATGGGGAAAAAAATCAATGATGCAGCTGGAATTAAGTTATCAGCTGGCTATATGGTAGGAATTATCCAAGCAAGCCCAAGATGTAATGTCACTAGAGACCCTAAAAATAGAAGAGAGGAGTCAGAAGAATGTGTAGTTATGCAAGTAGGGCAAAGAGAGATCCAGTGTTGTTAGGCTTTTTTATTATTTATTTTGAGAGAGAGAGAGAGAGAATGGGCATGCCATGGCCTTCAGCCTCTGTGAACAAACTCAGGACACACGCACCCCCTTGTGCCCATGTGCAACATTGCACACTTGCATCACTGTGCATCTGGCTCATGCGGGACCTGGAGATTCAAACATGAGTTCTTGGGCTTTGCAGGCAAGTACCTTGACCGCCAAGCCATCTCTCCAGCTCCAGTGTTGTTAGTTTTAAGGATGGACAGAGGGGACAGAGGAACCTGGAGGGGGGGGCTGGGGCAATGGCTTAGCAGTTAAGGCACTTGCCTACAGAGCCAAAGAACCCTGGTTCGATTCCCCAGGACCCACGTAAGCCAGATGTACAAGGGGGAGCACACATATCTGGAGTCCATTTGCAGTGGCTGGAGCTCTGTTGTGCTCATTCTCTCTGTCTCCCTCTTTTTCTCCTTCTTTCTCTCTGTCAAATAAATAAATAAAAATAAAATATATTTTTAAAAAAGAGAAACAAAAACAAGCAAACAAAAGGACCTTCCTTTTAGAAAGAGGAACCTGGGGAGATGGCATGGTCAGTAAAGGGCTTGCAAGGCAGGCATGAGGAGTTGCGGTCAGGTCCCTGGCACCCATGTAAATGCCAGACAGGGTGGTGTGCACCTGTAAACCAGTACCAGGGAGGCAAAGGGAAGAGGGTCTCTGGAGCTGCTGGCTATCAGGTCCAGTCAAATCGGTGAACTCTGGGCTCAGTGAGAGGTCTTGCCTCAAAAACTTAACAGCAGGGGGCTGGAGAGACAGCTTAGCAGTTAAGTCACTTGCTTGCAAAGCCCAAGGACCCAGGTTCGATTCCCCAGGGCCCACATAAAGCCAGATGCACCAAGTGACACATCCATTTGGAGCTCGTTTGCTGTGTCAGGAGACCCTGGTGCCTGGTGTGCCTATTCTGACTCTGTCTCTCTCTGTCTCTCTCTCTCTCTTTCTCTGCCTGTCTCTCTTCTCTCTGTCTCTCTCTACAGGCAAATTTTAAAAAAATAAGGACAATGAAGGAAGACATCCAACATTGACCTCTGGTGTCCACATGTTCATATGCACATGCACCCTCACACGTAAAGCATGCCTGTGCCCATGCGTACACAACACACACACACACACACACACACGAAATACCAAACAGAAAAAAAAAGAAGATAGGGAAGAAGAAAGAGAGGAAAAAGAAAACCTGGCCTGCTGACATGCTGAGTTGATCCCCCTGAAACCCGATGTGAGTCAGTGTGGTGGTTTGGTTTGGGTGTCCCCCATAAACTCACGTGCTCTGCATGCAAGGTTCCCAGCTAATGGAGGTTTGGGAATTAATACCTCAGTGTATTGTTGGGGGCAGGCTTATGGGTTATTATAGCCAGTTTCCCCTTGCCAGTGTTGGCACAATCTCTTATTGCTATTGCCCACCTTATGTTGACCAGGGGGTGATGTCCACCTTCTGCTCATACCATCATTTCCCCCTGCCATCATGGAGCTTCCCCTCGAGCCTGAAAGCCAAAATAAAGCTCTTTTTCCCAGAAGCTGCTGTTGGTTGGGTGATTTCTACCAGCAATGCGAACCTGACTGCAACAGTCAGCATCTTGCCACTGTGATAAAATGTCTGCAAGAGTCAACTCAAAGGGGAAAACGTTCATTTTTGGCTCACAGTTTCACAGGTCTTGGTCAGGGCAAGGTCAGCTGCTTTCATCACTTTGGGCCCAAAGTGAGGCAGAATATGATGGCAAGACAGGAGACCACTCACTTCAAAGAGGCTAGAAGGAGGGAGGATGCCAGGGAGGCTTGAGACAAGATATTCCCTTCAAAAGCATCTCCCCTCCCCCCCACACAGACCTACTTTCTCCAATTAGGCCACACCTCCTAACAGCCCATTCATCTACAAACCCATCTGTGAATTAATCCATTAGTGAAGTTAGTGCTTCATGACCTAGGCTTTCACAGCCATAACGTAACACTCAGTATGGACATCTTTTTTTTTTTTTTTTTTTTGAGAAAGAGAGAGAATATGGGCATGCCAGGGCCTCCACCACTGCAAATGAACTCCGGATGCATGCACTATTTTGAGCATCTGACTATGTGGGTGCTGGGGAATCAAACTAGGGCCATCAGGCCGTATAAGCAAGCACCTTTAACCAATGATCCATTACTCCAGCCCCAGCATGGGCTTCTATATCTACAAAACTTGAACATAACACATTTATGAGGCAAAGATAGGAGGATCACTGTGAGTTCAAGGTCAGCTTGGTGAATAAGACATTGCCTCAAAACAAACAACAAAACCCTAAAGCCAGACTAGAGAGATGACTTAGTGCCTGAAAAGCCTAAAAACCCATGTTCGATTCCCCAGTACCCACATAAAGCCAGATGCACAAGGTGGTGCATGTGTCGGGAGTTTGTTTGCAGTAGCTGATGGCCCTGACATGGCATTCTCTATCCGCTCTTGCTCTCTTTCTTTCTCTCTCATAAATAAGCAAATAATAAAATCCTAAAGGTCATGTAATGGTTGTTCTCTATTGCCAACTTCATTGGATCAGGAATCAAGTATGATCGGGAATCCAAGTATAACTGGATCAGGAATCAAGGAAGAAATCCTTCCTCAGAGTGTATTAGGAAATAAAATGGTATAAAAATCTTCTTAATTGGCCAAATAAATTTTGTGTGTGTGTGGTAGGGTCTTGCCCTAACCCAGGCTGACCTAGAACTCACTCTGTAGCCCAGGCTGGCTTCAAACTCACAGTAATCCTCCTATGTCAGCCTCTGGAATGCTACCACATCCTGCCCAAAGCCAACAACTCTTACCATAACTTTAAGATTCACGTGGAGAAACTAGACCATTGTCTCTAAGTTCATTTGTTAGCAGAAGCATGGATTTTCCCCCCTTCCTCCCCCGCCCCACACACACATGCCAAAAGAGGTCTTACTCCCTGGGACCTGAAGTTCACATCACTGGGCAAAGGGAACTTTGTAGAATGTGTAGGTTTATGCAAGGACCTTTTTTGTTTGTTTGTTTTTATATTTGATTTATTTATTTGAGAGAGAAGGAGGTAGAGAGAGAGTGAGAGAGATAGAAAATGGGTGCGCCAGGGCCTCCAGCCATTACAAATGAACTCCAGATGCGTGCGCCTCCCTGTGCCTCTGGCTTACATGGGTCTTGGGGAATCAAACCAGGGTCCTTTGGCTTTGCAGGCAAGCAAACGCCTTAACTGCTAAGCCATCTCTCCAGCCCTCCTTTTTTTTTGTTTTTTTGAAGACACTCATGTAGAACAGTCTGGCCTCAAACTCATACAGTTCAAGGATGGCCTTGAACTCTTGATCCCCCTGCCTCTACCTTCCAAGTGCTGGGTTTCTGCGGCTTTGGGGATAAAATTATCCTGTGTTTTCTGGGTGGGAGCAATGTCATCACAAGGGCTCTTATGAATATGGAAGTGCAAGAAAGGATGACAAGCAGCAGTTTTACATTTGTGGGTTTGAAGCCCAACACAGGGAGTGTGGCCGCCCTCTAGAGGCTTAAAAGGGCAAGAAAATTATTCTCCCCCAGAGCCTCATGACCACTTCTGCTTTTTCTTCTTCTTTTTTTTTCTCTTAATATTTATTTATTTCCAACCAGAGAGACAGGCAGAGTGGGCGCACCAGGGCCTCCAGCCACTGCACACAAATTCCAGATGCATGTGCCACTTTGTGCATCTGGCTCTACGTGGGTACTGGGGGATCGAACTCCAGTCCTTATGCTTTGCAGGCAAGCAATTTAACTAACCACTGAGCCATTTCTCCAGCCCCATGAGTTTTTCTTTTCTTTTCTTTTTCTTTCTTTCTTTCTTTCTTTCTTTCTTTCTTTCTTTCTTTCTTTCTTTTAGAGGGAGATAAAAACAGAGAGAGAGAGAAAGGGAGAGAATGGGCATGCCAGGGCAACACTAAGCCATCTCTTTAGCCCTAAGCTTCTGACTTTAAGACATGTTAAATAATAGATTTGTGTAGCTTTAAGCCACTGAGTTTGCAGCTGTTTTTTGCAGCAGCAGCAACAGAATTAGGCAACTAATATGCATTTCTGACTATTTCACGTTAATGTGTAGTTTGTTGAGAACATATTAAGACTGTCAACAAATTCTGAGGTTCCCTTTTTGTGCAGGTAGTGATGCTATGATTTCAGAAGAGTAGAAGGGGAAACATTCTGAACAACAATAGAGGGCTGGCCTACTACAGTCTGCTCGTGAGGATTAAAAGCAGAAGCAGGGGCTGGAGAGTTGGTTCAGTGGTTAAGGCACTTGTCTGCAAAGCCAAACCACCTGGGTTCAAATCCCCAGGACCCACGCAAAGCCAGATGTACACTGGCACATGCATCTGGAGTTTGTTTGCACTGGCTGGAGGCCCTGATACATCGATTCTCTCTTCCTCCTCTCTAACTTTCTCTGCTTGCAAATAAATTTTTAAAAAATTTTATAATGCTACTCTCACTTTGGGTAGAGAATCTTCTCTTTTCAGATGGCAGTGACTTTGGGATGACTCAGAAGGTATCTTAGTACTGGAAAGAAGTGGCTGGAGTACTGAGTAACATCTCGATCACCCCTTCCAAAGCTCAGGGTCTAATGCAGAAGAGGTGGCGGAAAGAATATAAAAGCCAAAGGAAGGGCAGGACTCCTTACACCATGCTCCTCCAGACACAAAATGGCCTGCATATCCATGACCTCACAGTGCCTGACGCTACCTACACAAGACCATCATAAGAGGAGGAAAAGACCATGACATCAAAATAAAAGAGAGACTAATTGAGATGGGGAGGGGATATGTTGGAGAATGGAATTTTAAAGGGGGAAATGGGCAGGGGGAGGGAGGGTATTACCATGGGATACTTTTTATAATCATGGAAAATGTTAATAAAAATTGAGGGCTGGAGAGATGGCTTAGCGGTTAAGCGCTTGCCTGTGAAGCCTAAGGACCCTGGTTCAAGGCTCGGTTCCCCAGGTCCCACGTTAGCCAGATGCACAAGGGGGCGCACGCGTCTGGAGTTCGTTTGCAGAGGCTGGAAGCCCTGGCGTGCCCATTCTCTCTCTCCCTCTATCTGTCTTTCTCTCTGTGTCTGTCTCTCTCAAATAAATAAATAAAAATAAAAAATAAAAAATAAATTTTAAAAATTGAGGAAAAAAAGAAAAACAAAACTAAATAAATAAAAGGAACAAAGAGTTTTAAAAAAATTTAGTAGCTATTTATTTTAGAGAAAGAGAAAGAATTGGCGCACCAGAGCCTCAGCCACTGCAATGGAATTCCAGATGCTTGTACCATCTTTGGACATGTGCAACCTTGCGCTTGCCTCGCCTTTGTGCATCTGGCTTACATGGCATCTGGAGAGTTGAACATGGGTACTTAGGCTTCTCAAGCAAGCGCCTTAACCACTAAGCCATCTCTCTAGCCCTAAAAAAAAATTATTTTTTAAATCACAAGCATGGACAGACAATGCAAGAATCTGGTGTCACTTCTAGTACCTCCCTACACAAGCTGATGAGCTGTCACAGTTATTAGAACACCGTGTTTAAAACCTACTTCTCATGTAAAAGATCAGCCTGGAAATGCAGGCTTACAATTTCACAAAGAAAACAATGGTTTGTGCCTGAAAAATAATCAATAACCAAAAAGACATACATGATGTTAATGCTGTTTCTCAGTGTCTGTAAAATTTTCATGCAGGATTATCTGAGGTATTTGTACATCACAATGCACTTTTCCCTGAGATTGGTAGAAAACTGCAAACCTGTCCTGTGTTTGGCTTCCACTGCGAGGTCCCCTCCTTGAATTGTTTCATTGATGCCATCAGATTAAGAGACATTATGTGGGAGGGCCACATAAGATATTTGCTATCTTTCTAGGAAGGACATCACTGGGAATGTTATTAATTGTGTTACATATAATCCCCTCCTAGAGAACTCCTGTATAAACCCATGTCTTAAGAGAACAGTATTAAACCAGGTGTGATGGTGCACACCTTTAATTGCCAGCACTCGGGAGGCAGAGGAAGGAGGATTGCCATGAGTTTGAGACCACCCTGAGACTACAGAGTGAATTCCAGGTCAGCGTGGGCTAGAGTGAGACCCTACCTCGGAAAAAAAAAAAAAAATGCAGAGAACGAACTCTAGTGCAAGCCATAGGCTTCAGTGAATGCATCCACAAAAACAAATGTCTCACGCTAACAGAAACTCCGTGACCAGGGCCTAAGCTGGAGAAAGACATAAGTGATTCCATGTTGTGAACTTACACAAGGAAGTTCAGCTTAGCTGGCGCCTCGGGATATGGTCTCTCCTGCACTTGAACTCCAAGCTTGGCTTGCTTTAACACAACCGGTCACCACAAGACAAGACGTTTTTCTTGCTGTTGCTAAATGCAATTTTTAGCTTCTGGATTAACTACTGCTTGCTTGCAGTTGCCGGAGAGGTAAAATGCAAGGAGGAGAGATCCCGGAAGAGCTCCTACTTATTCTAAAATTAACTGAACTTAACTCTTATTTTTGTAAGATTATGGTTACTGAACTTCTGAACCATAAAACGAAGATGTGAAATCCTATGGTTTTCTCCTATAAGAGAAGCCCTGAAGTACAGCTTGGCACTACGCTCAGGCTCCCGAATCCTGAGTGTAGTCACCAGCCAGCCAATGAAGATTGCTTTCTACTACTTGGTGTCCCAGTGGTTCTCCCTGGGGACCTCTCCAAAACAGATGCTAGTGAGAAACTGTTCTGGAAAAGGGATCTATAACAATTCTCTGTACTTTCTGCTCAGTTTTGTTTATGAAATGAAAACTGCTTGAAAAATAAAACTTAATTAAAATAGATATAACATACATACATCAAAGTATATATATTTGGGCTGGGCATGGAGGCTCACACCTCTAAACCCAGCACTTAGGAAGCAGAGGTAGGAGGATCATCGTGAGTGTGAGACCACCCTGAGACTACAGAGTGAATTCTGAGTCAGCCTGGACTAGTGCAAGACCCTACGTTGGAAAACCAAAAAAAAAGAGAGAGAGAGCCGGGCGTGGTGGTGCATGCCTTTAATCCCAGCACTTGGGAGGCAGAGGTAGGAGGATTGCTGAGAGTTCGAGGCCACCCTGAGACTACATAGTTAATTCCAGGCCAGCCTGGACCAGAGTGAGACCCTACCTCAAAAAACCAAAAAACCAAAAAAATCAAAAAACCAAAAAAAAAAAAAAAGAGAGAGAGAGAGAGAGAGATGATAAAGAAAGTTCATAAAGTCCCAAGCTGAAGCAAATGCCAGCATCGTTATAACAACCTGCATGGATCCTCATCGGTGTGAGGCAATGAAGAAGGAAGAAGCAGGGATAATGTCCGATCCACTCATGAACCCCAAACAGTTCATGGGGACAGAGCTGAAAGGGGAGAGATTTTGCTTCCTTTGGAGAATTGTCCCCCATGAGCTCTCTGAATTCACCTGCCAGGTCCTCCTTCAAAATGGTCTCATGCTGGGCAGAGCTACATGGCTGGAAATTGAGTGGCGTGAAGCCTGAGGGAGCAGGGAAGTTTCTGAGGAAAAACAGAATCCCTAGTAAAAGTAGTCCAGAATCTCAGAAAACAACCTTTATATTTGAGAAACTTATGGTCAGGTTATTTGTGAGGATGGCTGCAGTGATAGGTTGGGGCTGTTTTGGTTTGCATTTTCCTGATGACGTTACACCAGGCTAACAGCAGAGGGCGCGCTGCCCATCCAGAGAACAGGCTAAAAGTTCAGGAAAGCTACTTCCACACAAGCGATAGAAAAAGAGTCAGGTAAAAACTTTTCAAAGTTATTATACGTTTATTGTTTGTTTAGATTTTTATTTTTTTCGAGGTACGGTCTCGCTCCAGCCCAGGCTGACCTAGAATTCAGTATATAGTCTCAAGCTGGCCTCGAACTCACAGCCATCCGCCTATTTCTGCCGCCTGAATACTGGCTTCCTTTATCATCTTTTTTATGTGTATTGTAAATTTATGCAGGGCTGGATTTTTTAAGTTATTTATTTTTTATTTATTTGTTTGGGTTTTTGGGTTTTTTTTGAGGTAGGCTCTCGCTCTAGCCCAGACTGACCTGGATTTCACTATTACGGTCTCAGGGTGGCCTTGAACTCACAGCAATCCTGCTACCTCTGCCTCCCCATTGCTGGGATTAAAGGAATGCACCACCAGGTCCAGCATCGATTTCGTTGTTGTTTTGTTTTATGAGGCAATAGCTCATTCTAGCCGAGGCTGACCTGAACTCATCTTCAGTGGAATCGTGGGAGGTGTCCATTATGATCCCAATTTATAGCTGAAACCTCTGGGGAAAATTATATGTTTCCATGCCGTCATCAAATGTGAAATATCACAAGTGTGTTAATAATGCATTCTTATGAAGTTCTGCTATATCATTCTCATTACAGAATGACAGCTCAATGTTTATTTCTTTTTTAAATTTTTTTTGTTTATTTTTATTTATTTACTTGAGAGAGATAGACAGCAAAAGAGGGAGAGAGAGAGAGAGAGAGAGAGAGAGAGAATGGGCATGGCAGGGCCTCCAGCCACTGAAAACGAACTCCAGACGCGTGCGCCTCCTTGTGCATCTGGCTAACGTGGGTCCTGGGGAATCAAGCCTCCAACCAGGGTCCTTAGGCTTCATAGGCAAGCGCTTAACCACTAAGCCATCTCTCCAGCCCAGTTTTTTGGTTTTTTGAGGTAGGGTCTCACTCTGGTCCAGACTGATCTGGAATTAACTATGTAGTCACGAAACCCCCCCCCAAAAAAAAATTGTTACTTTTGGATTTGCTAAATGTTTCATGAAACTTTAAGTGTTACTTGTTTGGGTGAGGTGATATATTTATTGGAATCATCAAAGTTTCATTAGGCTACAGAGGTTAACATTGGATGCATAAATTTTGATAATGATTTCTTTCCTAAGTAGGTTTTACAACAGTTCTGTTATATTTTTCAATGATCATAGGTAACAAAAATAAAAAAAATAAAATGAGGGTAGTTCAAGTTGTTTGCTTTACCAAGACCATGATCTTGCTTTCCTTCTATCAAAAATCTTGTCCTAGCCACGCATGGTGGCGCACACCTTTAATCCCAGCACTCGGGAGGCAGAGGCAGGGGGATCACCATGGTTCGAGGCCACCCTGAGAATACAGAGTGAATTTGGAGGTCAGCCTGGGATAGAGTGAAACCCTACCTTGAAAAACCAAAAAAAAAAAAAAAATCTTGTCTTTAGGAGTATATAATTAAACAGTCCAGGTCACAATCGTATTTAGTTTCACTTTTTTTTTTTTTTTTTTTTTGGTTTTTCGAGGTAAGGTTTCACTCTGGTCCAGGCTGACCTGGAATTCACTCTGTAGTCTCAGGGTGGCCTTGAACTCACAGAGATCCTCCTACTTCTGCCTCCCGAGTACTGGGATTAAAGGCATGCACCACCACGCCTGGCTATTGTTGCTGTTTTGAATCAGGGTCTCACTCTAGCCCAGGCTGGACTGGATCTCACTCTGCAGCTCGAGGCAGAATTCATGGTGATCCTCCTGCCTCCGTCTCCTGAGTGCTGGAATGAAAGGTGTAAACCACCATGCCCAGCTCAGTTAAAGATTTATGCCATCCTTTAACTAGGTGTGTTTTGGTAAAGAAAAACAGTAATCAGTAGGCCCTGTATCCATGCTTTTCTTTTTTTTTTTTATTTTTTTTTTTTACAGACTCCAGACATGTGCACCATCTTGTGTATCTGGCTGACATGGGTCCTGGGGAATCGAACTTGGGTCCTTTAGCTTTGCAGGCAAGTGCCTTAACTACTAAGCCATCTCTCCAGCCCCAAGTTGAATTTTTAAAATAATGGACTAGCAGGGTGTGATGGTGCAGGCTGAGGTAGGAGGACCAGCATGAGTTCAAGGCCAGCCTGGAACTAGAGTGAGTTCCAGGTCTGCCTGTGTTAAGAGTAGGACCCTACCTGGACAAAACCAAGTTGGACTAATGTATGATGTGTCCATACAAAGTTTCTACATAATAATAACAACAACTTGGTACTAAAAAAAAAAAAAAGAGCCAGGTATGGTGCATGCCTTTAATCCCATCACTCAGAAGACAGAGGTAGGAGGATTGCTGGGAGTTTGGCCTCAAGACTACATAGTGAATTCCAAGTCCGCCTGAGCTAGGGACCCTGCCTTGAAAAAAACGCACTTGGTACTGGGCTGCAGAGACCACTCAGTGGTTAAGGCACTTGCTTGCGAAGTGTGGTGGTGCCTGCATCTGGAGTTTGTTCCGAGTGGCTTTTTCACTTGCAAGGCTGCTGTGTACATCTGGCTTTACATGGATACTGAGGAATCAAACCTGGGCCGTCAGACTTTGCAAGCAAGCACCCTTCCCTACTGAGCCATCTCCTCAGCCAGCACAATAACTGGTCACGTTGGTTCACATCTGTAATCCCAGAATTTGGGAGGCTGAGGCAGGATTATCATTAGTTCAAGGCCATCCTAGGCCTTAAAAACCAATGGCTGTAGCCCAGAGATAGAGCATGTGTCTAACACGTCCAAGGCCTGGGATTTGGTACTCAGCAGAGTCTCGAAGTGGCACAGGCCGTTAAAGCCAATTCCACTGAAACACTGGCCTAGAAGCACTTTCCTTGGAAGAGAAGTTTCTTGCAAGAGTAAAAGTTGAGGCCAGGCGTGGTGGCGCACGCCTTTAATCCCAGCACTAAGGAGGCAGAGGTAGGAGGATCGTCAATAGTTCAAGGCCACCCTAAGACTCCAGAGTGAATTCCAGGTCAGCCTGGGCCACAGTGAGACCCTACCTCAAAAAAACAACAACAACAAAAAAAAAAATGAGTAAAGTTGATAGACATTTTTGTCAATGAGAGTGAGTGAGGGGAGTTGGCAGGGGAGCCAGGAGGGAGGGCAGGCAGGGAGACAGAGGCAGAGCAACTGACAAAGTTTTACAAGCTATTAACTATTAGAGGAAGTTGTCTGAGCTCAGGTCTTAACAGTAAAGCTAGGAATGAACAAGCCAGTCGTCAATCCACACACACTCCAAATGTCCTTACATTCTCTCTTTGAAAAAGCCTGATCTAGTGAGTGACTTTCAGCTGTGACCTGGGCCAACAGGGTCCTCGCTGTAAATGAACTTTCAAGCACGTGTGGATGGCTGAGGAGCAGGGAAACAGAACACGTTGTCTTTATTATTTTATTATTTTTATGAAGAGAGAACGAATGGGTGCGCCAAGGGGCTCTTGTTCCTGCAAACTCCAGA
Organism: Jaculus jaculus; assembly: GCF_020740685.1. Lineage (NCBI taxonomy): Eukaryota > Metazoa > Chordata > Mammalia > Rodentia > Dipodidae > Jaculus > Jaculus jaculus. The sequence goes on along the minus strand of NC_059120.1, from coordinate 55,794,407 downwards.
TGCAAACACCACTTTGTACATGCGGCTTTACACGGGTGCTGGGGAATCGAACCCCGCCCGGGGCTGGTAGGCCTTGCAAGCTAATGCCTTTTACCTCTCATCCATCTCCAGGCTGCAAGTCAACTCCAGCAAGCTATCCCCCGCCTACATATTCTGTTCACACCCACTCCAGTCCTCCCGAGGGCCTCTGTCTTCCGCGGGATGGAGAGCGAACTTCCTGGGACGAGGATCATTGAATCTGTTAGAAAAGACGGGAAGGATTAACGGTCAATCCTTCACCGGCCACCGGGGCGGCAACCGCGGGACGCCCAATCGGGCAGAAAGTCTTCCGGAACGCAAGGGAGGAGGTCCTGAAGTCGCCGGGGTGGGATTCGGAGAACCCAGCCTCGCCGGCTGACGCACGAGGCTCCGCCCCCTGGCTGGCGCACGAGGCTCCGCCCCCCTGGCTGGCGCACGAGGCTCCGCCCCTGGCGCCGCTCCTTATCATAGGGCGAGCGCCGTGCTGGACCAAGGAGCATGTTGAGGGGCTGCGCTGCTCGTCTGCGCCTGCGCGCCCTCGGGCCCGGTCCGGCGGGCCCCGGGACCGTGTGGGTGAGTGCGGCACGAGAGCGGAGGGAGGCTCCGGTGCTGCGGAGGGACGGGAGCCTTCTGAATCTACTAAGGATACCGTAACGGTTAAAACAAGGGAGGGGCTGGAAGGATGGCTTAGAGGTTAAGGCGCTTGTCTGTGAAACCTAAGAACCCCGGTTCGATTCCCCAAACCCTGTGTAAGGCAAATGTCTTTAGTTCATTTGCAGTGGTCCATTTGCTCTCTCTGTCTCTCTCTCTCCCTCAAATAAATAATTTTTTTTAAATAAGATAAAACTCACGTGACAGAGTTGGCCTCTGAACCTAGGAAGTCTGCAGTCATCACAACAGCCCCCTGGTTCGTCCCGGTGGACTGTGCCCTGTCTTACTACTTTTTTTTTTTAAGATTTATTTTTATTTATTAGAAACAGAGAGAAGGAGAGAGTAAGAATGGGCATGCCAGGGCCTCTAGCCACAGCAGACTAACTGCAGATGGATGCGCCACCATGTGCATCTGGCTTACGTGGGACCTGGAGAACCAAACCTGAGTCCTTAGGCTTCGCAGGCAAGCGTCTTAACCGCTCAGCTCTCGCCCCAGCCCGGACCTGCCTTATTTCAGAGAATGACAACCAATCAGGAAGAGGCTCCTGATTGGCAGATGTCAATGATGCCCTCACTGGTTTAGTTTCATCACCTTTAAGGTTTATAGGACTGTAGGATAACGCAAAGAAAGTGTTTTAAGCCGGGCATAATGGTGCAGGCCTTTAATCCCAGCACTCAGGAGGCAGAAGTAGTAGGATCGTCGAGAGTTCGAGGCCAGCCTGAGACTACAGAGTGAATTGCAGGTCAGCCTGGGCTAGAGCAAGATTCTACCTGGAAAAAGAAAGAAAAAGAAAATGCCTGCTCCCTGGCTTGTTTCATTCATGTAATCAGTTAATACTTTTGACTTGAACTTCAACAATATTCCAGGCATTACTGGCCACTGGTGATAAGTAAGATTGGTATTAAAACAGTTGAAGAAAAAAGCAAATCTTTCAAGGAGCTTAAAGTCGATTTGGGAGAATTGGGTCAAATTGCCAAATTAAGGTGTGCATGTACAATGTGGTAAATCACTAGGGAGCACAGGAAAGAACAGCTCTGTGTGGATCAAGACTGAAGGAAGACTCCAGTAATTAGGTGAGTGTGGTGTCTATATTAAGCTCTTGTAGCTTCCTACTATAAAGTATAGGCTGAGGTGTACTGTAGCTCTGAGATCAACCCCTAGCACCATAAAAGAAAAGAAAAACTTAAAAAGAATAACGAGTACAAATTGGTTATTAATCATGTACCATCTTGCCCACTGGAACAGAAAATGTCTTGTGCTGATTTTACAACAAAGATGAATTAGTTCTTTAATTACATATTGGTGCCTGGAAGTCTCTGCTGAAAAGATGTAAGTCTTTGTTACCTTTATAAGTCATGTGGTCTGTTTGGGTACTTAATCTTAAAAGGAGACACATTAAAAAAGTTACAGCTTTTCTTTTTAAAAATATTTTCTTTTTATTTATTTATTAGAGAAAGAAGCAGGTAGTCAGAGAGAGAAAGAGCTCCTGTGCCTCCAGCCACTGTAAATGGACTCCAGATGTGTGTGCCACCTTGTGCATCTGGTTACATGGGTCCTGGGGAATCAAACCTGGGCCCTTGGGCTTTGCAAGCAACACCTTAATCACTAAGCCAGCTCTCCAGACTTTTTTTTTTTTTTTTTTTTTGAGATAGAGTCTCACTCTAGCCCAGGCTGACCTGAAGTTCACTATGTAGTTTCAGGGTGACCTTGAACTCATGGCGATCTTCCTACCTCTGCCTCCCGAGTGATTTGAGAGAGAAAGAAGCTGGTAGAGGTAGAGAGAGGTTACAACTTTTCTTACCAGTCCAACTGTTATAAATGTGTAACTAAAGATCAAACATAACCTTTCCTCTATTTAGAACAAAAGGTAACAATTATCCCTAGCTTCCCCACAGGCACTCTGTGCTGTGAACCTATAATAAGCGTCTCTTAGTTCTCACCTCTTTGAACTGAAACCTGCACTGTTTCCCTACAACATTGGAGTCTCCACCTAGGGAAGTCAATTCAACATACCCAGAAGTAAACTGAGTAATTCCACTCCTGTTTGCTCTCTCTGGTCCAGACATGCACACCAACAAAACCTTCCTCTCCTAACCACATCAGTCTTGGATGCCACAAACTCAGCAATCATCCAGGACGCGTCTGCCTTCCCTTTCCTATAGTCAGCTACTCCCTGTTTCCCTTGCTTCTAGTGCTAAATTTCTCTTGAAACTTTTCTTGTTTTAGACTGGAGAGATGGCTTAGCTGTTAAGATGCTTGCCTGCAAGGCCAAAGGACCCAGGTTTGATTCCCCAGGACCCACATAAACAAATGCACAAGGTGGCACATGCATCTTGAGTGCATTTGCAGTGGCCGGAGACCCTGGCATGCCTGTTCTCTCTCTCTCTCTCTTTTTTCTTCTCATTCCTCTGTGCTTAGCTCAGATTTAGACCATAACTGACCTGAACCTTTATGGAAACTTGCACTAACCTTACACTTACCCTAACCTTTTCTTCTCACCATTTTAACTCCTCCTTTATGCTAGATGAAGCATTCTAAAACCTGTATTCTTGTCATGAGGGAAAAGGTGTTTCAGTATCCATGCCTTCACGATTCTTTACAGACTTCTCCCCCCCCCCTTTTTTTTCTTTTTTTGGTTTTTCCAGATAGGGTCTTACTTTAGCCCAGGCTGACCTCCAGAGTACTGAGATTAAAGGTCCATCTCACCACACCTAGCCAGACTCCCTTTATTTATTTATTTATTTATTTATTTATTTATTTATTTATTTATTGGTTTTCCAAGGTAGGGTCTCACTTTAGTTCAGGCTGACCTGGAATTCACTATGTAGTCTCGGGGTGGCCTCGAACTCACGGCAGTGCTCCTACCTCTACCTCCTGAGTGCTGGGATGAAAGGCGTGCACCACCATGGCCGGCCAGCCTCCCTTTTTAAGTAGCTTCATCCTAAGTAATAACATCTATGACCTGACAAATATGATATAACAAGTCTATATTATAGAAATATATAATATATAGAGAACAATGATAATATTTTAAAACACATGTATCTTTGTCCTAGAGCCACTTGGGCACTAGTCTTTGGAATCGTTAAAGATGAAATCTCAGCCCCTCCCTAGGGCCACCGGGTTTCTGTGGTGTGATCACTCTTTTTTTAAGAGAGAACAAGAGCCAGAGAATGGGCTGAGCCCGACCAATTGAACTCCAGACGCTTGCGCCACCTAGTGGGCATGTGCAACCTTGCACTTGTATCACTTTTAAGTCTGGCTTATGTGGGACCTGAAGAGTCGAACATGGGTCCTTAGGCTTTGCAAGCAAGCACCTTAACCACTAAACCATCTCTCCAGCCCGCTCTTCTTTTTTTTTTTCCCAGCCTCCATGTTAGCTGTTCTCCTTTGTATTGCATAATTCTTTTTTAGTTTAATGGGGGGGGGAGAATTGGCACACTAGGGTTTACAGCCACCATAATCAAACTGCAGACATGTGCACCATCTTATGCACATGTGTGACCTTACACACTTGCATTACATTGTGCACCTGGCTTACATGGGACCTGGAGAGTTGAATATGGGTCCCTAGGCTTTGCAGGCAAGCGCCCTGACCACTAAGCCCTGTCTCTAGCCCTGCATACTTCTTTCATGCTGTCTTTGCCTACAGCAGCTTCTATTTCTAATTCATTGAACCTCAGCCCCAGGAAATCACTTCATGATTCTGAAGTGTTCTGGAATGCACCCCTCTGCGTCTCTGTGTACTTCCTTGGTGGTATTTTCCACATCTGAGGCGGACACTTGAAGCCATGGCCTTTGTCTTACTTGTCCTTGGCAAAGAGCCAGGGCATGTAATAGAACTCAAGAAAGCTTATTGGGGCTACAGAGGTGGCTCTGCAATTAAAGCACTTATCTGCACAGCCTAACAACCCAGGGTCAGTTTCCCATGTAAAGTACCCATGTAAAGCCAGATGCACAAGGTAAGCCGGGCGTGGTGGCGCACGCCTTTAGTCCCAGCACTCGGGAGGCAGAGGTAGGAGGATTGCCATGAGTTTGAGGTCACCCTGAGACTACACAGTGAATTCCAGGTCAGGTCAGCTTGGGCTACATCAAGACCCTACTTTGGAAAAAAAAAAAAATTCACAAGGTAGCTCATGTGTCTGGAGTTCATTTGCAGTGGCTAGAGGCTGTGGTGCACCCATTCTCTCCCTCTCTCTCAAATTAAAAAAAACAATATATGGGGTTTTGGGGGGTGGTTTTTTTTTTTTTGGTTCTTCAAGGTAGGGTCTCACTCTAGCCCAGGCTGACCTGGAATTCACTATGTAGTCTGAGGGTGTCCTCGAACTCATAGTAATCCTCCTACCTCTGCCTCCCGAGTGTTGGGATTAAAGGCGTGCGCCACCACGCCCAGCTCAAATAAAATATTTTTAAAGTTTAAAAAAACTGTTTCATGCCTCCTTGCTCTTGCGCGCAGTGTCTGTTTACGTTCACTGCTCTTTCCAGCCGCCGCTCTCTGCTTGAGTGAGGCACATCCCAGTGGAAGCATCCAGTGCGGGTAAACAACTCCCTTGTGTTCTGTGCCCTGTGCTTATCCCATGGTGGGCTTTGCATAGTGTCTGTCACCTCTCTCTCTCTAGTGGCTTATTCAGTGTTACTGTGACCTCTGCTAGGAGGTAGCCGGAAGATGTTGGGAACTCCCCCTCTACCCCTGAGGTAGGGTCTCACTCTAGCTCATGCTGACCTGGAATTCACTATGTAGTCTCAGGGTGGCCTCGAATGCACAGCAATCCTCCTACCTCTGCCTCCCAAGTGCTGGGATTAACAGTGTTCACCACCACACCTGGCTTTTTGGGACAGTTCTCTACCTTCTGTCAGTCTACTGTTTCTCCCAAGGAGGCTGGCCCAGTTTTTCCCCAAGGTTCCCTTCCATTTTGAAATGTGAGTCTCCTGTCTGGCGAGAAGAAACGCAGCAAGATGGTCTTAGAAACTGATCACAAATTCTGTGAAGTAATCCACCCCTCCTCTCTTCTCTGTCTTGTAGAGGTCGTTTTCTTCTGAAAAAGACATTCATAAGGACTATGCTGTCCCCAACCCCACCTGGAGTGAGGACTTAAGACTCCTGTATGAGCAGTTCATGAAGAAGTGTGAAGACGGCTCCTGGGAGCGGTTGCCTTCTTATAGGCAACACCCGGCTGGAGGATGTTCAGACTTCCAAGCCCGTCATCTTGGTAGGAACAGCCACTTTACTGTGAATACTATTTGAGCAGCCAGTATAAAACTAAGAACAGATTGAAGCAGAATGAGGGCTTTGTGCTTGTCTTACTTGGAAGATCTCATCTCATCGTCTGGTCAGCGTTGGTGGAGGTCGCCGGTGTCTTCTGGAGCCGGGCAGCACAGGAACCGTCTTAACTCCTAAGCCACTTTCCTCTCTGCTGTACTATGCTACTGTCCCTAATTCTGAGAGTTTTTGGGCTGGCCCTCCAAATTATTTCTTTACTTAGCAACTGCTTGAATGCAGGTAGTGTGCACATTTCTTTGCCACTTGTGCGAAGTCTAAAACAAAGAAGGTTCTCTGCTCCCACGAGGCTCGTAGCCTAAGTACAAGGCATCCTCCCCCATGCATCCCACTTCTGGATTGTCTCATCCCCTGTCCTTGTTCAATGTTTTTAAAATATTTATTTGAGAGAGAGAATGGGCGCACCAGGGCCTCCAGCCATTGCAAATGAACTCCAGATGCATGCGCCCTCTTGTGCATCTGGCTTACATGGGTCCTGGAGAGTCGAACTGGATCGTTTGGCTTTGCAGGCAAACACCTTAACCGCTAAGCCTTCTCTCCAGCCCCCTGTTCAATATTTTTAATACTTTTTGTTTACTCGTGTATATGTGTGTGTGTCCATCCCAGAGTCTCTTGTCACTGCAAACTCACTCCCGCATCTGCCTTTACGTGGGTCTTAGATAATTAAACCCAGGCTGTGAGGCTTTGCAAGCAAGTGCCGTTAACCTCTGAGCCATCTACCCAGCCCTTTTTTTTTAAATGTAAATTCAGTAGAAACAAACAAGACAATTCCATCATAATAGCCTGCGAAAGAAAGCTAAGAATAGAATATTGCCTTTTTTGTTTTGTTTTGTTCCCTGAGGTAGGGTCTCGCTGTAGCTCAGGCTGACCTGGAATTCACTGTATAGTCTCAGGGTGGCCTCAAACTCATGCTGATCCTCCTACCTCTGCCTCCCTAGTGCTGGGATTAAAGGTGTGCGCCACCATGCACCTTTTTAAATGGATATTAAAGGAAACATTCCTTACCTTACAGCTGTAGCATTCCATCTTTTTATAAAGTTTTGTTTATTTTTGAGAGAGATAGAGAATGGGTGTGCAAGGGCCTCTAGCAACTGTAAATGAACTCCAAATGCATGCACCACCTTGTGCATCTGGATTACATAGGGACTGGCAAATTGAACCTGGGTCATTAGGCTTTGCAGACAAATGCCTTAACCGCTAAGCCATCTCCCCAGCTCTAAGTCTTCCATCTTTAATTTTAATTTTATTTATTTGAGAGAAAGAGAGAAAGGGTGTACCAGGGCCTCTAGCCATTGAAAATGAACTCCAAGACACAAATGCTACCTTATGGATCTGCCTTGCATCTGGGTACTGGGGAATTAAACCTGGGTCTTTAGGCTTCACAGGCAAGCACCTTAACTGATAAGCCATTCCCAGCCCCAAGCCTTCCACCTATTATTTTGAAGTGACCTATGGGTGAGATTCAACCCAGAATCCCAACTTTCACACAGTTGTATAAGTTAAAATTATGAACAAGCGCATTGGTACTTAGCCAACATATATGTAAGATGCTGTTTCTTTTCTGATTATAACCCACTAATCTGATTTCATGAACCCTGATGCTTCTACCCTCTGTGTGGGGACTCACTGGACTGAACTGGCCCTGTTTCTGATTCAGTATAATAGGTTAAATTCATGTCTATCAGGAAAACCATTTCCTTATTATTGGATTATACATTTTCTTTAATCTCATTGAAACCATACTTGCTCCAAGAAGAATTTCTACCTGTACACAGCCAGTTCTGTTTACTGTTATCATTTATCTACTCATTTTATTTATTCTTTTATTTTTCTTTTTAAAGAATCCTCATCATCCACCTCCAGCCTGAAAAAGCTAGAATGAGTCTAACACAAATCTTTTTTTTTAATTTTATTATTTTTTTTATTTTTATTAACATTTTCCATGATTATAAAAAAGAAATCCCATGGTAATTCCCTCCCTCCCCACCAAATCTTTTTTTTTAACTATTTTATTTATTTATTGAGAGATAGGAAGAGACAGAAAGAAGTAGTATAGGCATGCCAGAGCCTCCAACACTGAAAACCAGCTCCAGATGCATGCATCATGTGCATTTGGCTTACATGGGTTGTGGGGAATTGAACCTCAGTCCTTTGGGTTTGCAGGCAAGTGCATTAACTGCTAAGCCACTTCTCCAGCCCATTTATCTACTAAGTTTTTGATTGCCAATGTGTGGGTGGGTATTTTGCCTTAGTTTTACATGTGTTTATTCTGTGGAACATAGTGGAATTGGTAATTCCACTAGGGCACAGATCTTACATTCTGTTTCTTGTGACCCTCTCAATCTCTTCTACTTTTTACCCAGCTGAAACTTTTAAGAGTCATTCATCAATTTCAACACATTCGTAGCTGTCATGACATTTCTCTCACCTATCCATTTCCATGTACCTCATGTCCCTACAGACCCCAGCGCTACGAAAGAACTAAAGTCCCGGGCCCGGCTCTTCACCCGAAGCTTTGAGGATGGCCTGGGCTTCGAGTACGTGATGTTCTGTAACGATGCTGAGAAAAGGGTGGTGTGCATTCTTCAAGGAGGTCCCCACCTGCAAGGAATGCCTGGGTAAGGGTGACAGCCTCGCCGTGTGTAGCTGAAAGAGTTATCTCCTGACGACTTCACATATCCAGGGATTACAAAGAAGGCTTTAAAATGACCATATATAGCCGGGCATTGGTGATGCAACCTTTTAATCCCAGCACTCGGGAGGCAGAGAGTTCGAGGCCACCCTGAGACTCCATAGTGAATTCCAGGACAGCCTAGGCTAGAGCGAGACTCTACCTTGAGAAATCAAGAAAAAATTGCTTTTTGTTCATTTTTTTAAAATTTTTTTTATTTATTTGAGAGTGACAGACACAGCGAGAAAGGCAGAGAGAGAGAGAGAGAGAGAATGGGCGCACCAGGGCCTCCAGCCACTGCAAACGAACTCCAGATGCATGCGCTCCTTGTGCATCTGGCTAATGTGGGTCTTGGGAAATTGAGGCCCAAACCAATGATATATAATTTATTATAAGGTGATAGAGTATAATTTGATAGAATATCATTACCCTGTAGCACTGAGCACTGGCAAGATCATAGTGATGAGTCCTAACTCTTTTCCTTCTACTTATCTGCATTTGCTAAACATTTTTTTAAGGTAGGGTCTCTCTCTAGCCCAGGATGACCTGAAATTCACTATGGAGTTTCAGGGATCCTTCTACCTCTGCTTCCCAAGCGCTGGGATTAAAGGCGTATGCTACCACGCCCAGCTTCCTAAACTTTTAAATGATGAGTATGGATGGTTTGTTTAATTAATAACACATAGCGTTTCTGGGCTGGAGAGATGGCTTAGTGGTTAAGGCATCTGCCTGCAAAGCCAAAGGATCCCAGTTCAACTCTCCAGGACCCACATAATCCACTTGCACAAGGGGGCGCATGCATCTGGAGTTCTTTTGCAGTGGCTGGAGGCCCTGGTATGCCCATTGTCTGTCTGTCTGTCTGTCTCTCTCTCTCTCTCAAATAAATAAATAAAATATTTTTTAAAATAGTGTTTCTATGTTATATTTTAGCTTTCTATGTGCTATGATCTGATTACTATTAAGTTCCAGTTTTATTACAAGTGCCTAAGAGCACCCTATTATGCTCTGGACAAAGTTAGAGAAGGTGTTTTTTTGTTTTACATTCGCTGCTCTGAACATGAACTAAGTGGACTTCTCCCAAGTCATTGTAGGAAGATACTTGAATAATTTCTATCCTGCAAGGCTGCCTGAGCTTCTGAAAACATCTCTCTTTCTCTACTGTTGTAACTAGACTCTTCCATGGAGGCGCCATATTAACGATCATTGACGCAACTGCTGGTATGTGCGCAAAGAGAATCGGAAAAGTTGTCCTGACTGCCAACCTCAACGTTAATTTTAAAAGGTAAATTCATGATAATTCTTCTCGTTGGGTGTCACCAGTCAGACTCATAGCAACAGGTTCTGAGGACACTGCGCTCGTGCCCTCCCAAAGGAAATTAGTTAGCATGGGAGAAACAGGACCACCAGGAAGCCGCCACAACTAAGCTCTCAAAAGGGTAACGTCAGGGCTGGAAGGAGGGCCTAATGGTTAAAGCGTTTTCCTGCTAAGCCAAAGGACCCAGAGTCGATTCCCCAGGACCAACACTAGCCAGATGCACAAGGGGCGCACGCATCTGGAGTTCATTTGCAGTGGCTGGAGGCCCTGGCATGCCCATTCTTTCTCCCTCCCTCCCTCTCTCTCTCTCTCTCTTTCTCTGTCAAATAAATAAGTGAAAATAAAAATAAAAGGGTAAGCCAGGTGTGGTGGTGCACGCCTTTAATCCCAGCACTCGGGAGGCAGAGGTAGGAAGAGCGCCATGAGGTCGAGGCCACCCCGAGACAACACAGTTAATGCCAGGTCAGCCTGGGCTAGAATGAGACTCCCTACCTTGAAAAACCAAAAACATAAATAAATAAAAGACCTAAAACGTAGGCTGGGCGTGGTGATGCACACATTTAGTCCCAGCACTCAGGAGGCAGAGGTAGCAGGATCGCTGTGAATTTGAGGCCACCCTGAGACTCCATAGTGAATTTCAGGTCAGCCTGAACTAGAGTGAGACCCTACCTCGAAAAATAAAAAATAAAAAATCCAATAGTATCTGGGTGGGACCCACCATTCAATACATAGAAGCTTCAAAAAACTCCACACATGGGCTGGAGAGATGGCTTAGCTGTTAAGGCGCTTGCCTGCAAAGCCAAAGGACCTTGGTTCAATTCCCCAGGTTCCACATGAGCCAGATGCACAAGGGGACGCACACATCTGGAGCTTGTTTGCAGTGGTTGGAGGCCCTGGCCCACCCATTCTCTTTCTCTGTGTGTGTGTCTGCCTCTTTCCCTCTCTCATTCCTTCAAATAAATAAATAAAATCTAAAAATATTTATAGTTTAAAAAAAAAAAACTTCACACAGAGAAATAGAAGAACAGTAGGTAAGTTTGGTATTCACCAAGATAGAATTCAGCAGATCCTCAACCGCACAGCTGTAGCCACCCCCCACCCACGCCACCCCACCCCCCACCCCTCCCACCCCCATCAGACAAAATAGCCTGGGTTCTGACAGGGAGCAGAAAGCTGTGCGCGGAACAAAGTGTAAGAACTGAGGCTTCAGTCAATGAGGTACCACAAAACAGAGCATTTCAGTTACAAGACACCCCCTTTCAAATACCGCAGAGTTGTAGGACTTACGCAGCCATGTTTCACAGATTACGGGTTTATTTACTTTTTTTTTTTTTTTTCAAGGTACGGTCTCACTCTAGCTCAAGTTGACCTGGAATTCACTATGTAGTTTCAGGGTGGCCTCGAACTCTTGGCGATCCTGCTACCTCTGCCTCCTGAGTGCTGGGATTAAAGGTGTGCACTACTACACACCGCTGTGTTGGTTTTTTATTATTGTTGCTTTTTTGCTTTTCGAGGTAGGGTCTCACTCTAGCCCAGGCTGACCTGGAATTCACTATGGAGTCTCAGGGTGGCCTCGAACTCTCTGCAATCCTCCTACCTCTGCCTCCTCAGTGCTGGCATTAAAACTATAGCTCAGGCTGGCCTTGAACTCACAAGAATTCTCTTACCTCAGCTTCCCAAGTATTGGGATTGTAGATGTGCGCCACCACACCTGACTAACTTTTTTATATGGAATATTTATAATTTTCTACTTAAAAGATTTTTTTTTTGTTTTCAAGGTAGGGTCTCGTTCGACCCTAGGCTGACCTGGAATTCACCATGTAGTCTCAGGGTGGCCTCAAACTCATGGTGATCCTCCTGTTCTCTGCCTCCCAAGTGCTAGGATTAAAGGCATGCACCACCACAGTGGGCTTCAGTGTTATATTAACATGAAAATATATAGAGAGAGTTTTAGCTGCATGTGATAGAACACACCTGTTTAATCAGGACTCAGGAGGCTGAGGCAGAAGGATAACAAGTTGGATGCCAGACTTGGGTATATAGCAAGTTCAAGGTCAAACTGAGCTACATAGACCTGGTGTCAAAAACCCAAGATCTGGGAGATGGGAAGGGGGCTCAACAGAAGTTAATGAGAAGGGATTATGATCAAAATATATACTCCTAGCACTCAGGAGGCAGAAGCAGGATTTCCATGAGTTCGAGGCTACCTTGAGACTAGTTATTGACCCCAGTTCAAGGCTCAATTCCCCAGGACCCACGTTCGCCAGATGCACAAGGGGGCGCACGCATCTGGAGTTCGTTTGTAGTGGCTGGAGGCCCTGGTGCGCCCATTCTCTCTCTCTCTCTCTGCCTCTTTCTCTCTCTGTCTGTTGCTGTCAAAAAAAAAAAAAAAAAAAAAGCAGTGCAGGATAGGTAGAGATGGCTTCGTGGCTAAAGTGCTTGCTCGCAAGCCTGACGGCCCAGGTTTGAATCCCCAGTACCCATATAAAGCCAGAAGCACAAGGTGACACAAGTATCTGGAGTTTGCTAGCAGTTTCTGGAGGCCCTGGTGTGCCCCCAACCCCTCTCCTTGCAAATAATAATAATAAAAAGTAAGAATAATTGTTTAAAAAGAAAGAAAGGGATTGTTCTTTAAACACACATGAAAGTGAACCGAGGGGCTGGGAAGGAGGCTCAGTGGGTAGGGGTGCTTGCTTGCAAAGCCTGCTGGCCCGGTTCAGTGCTGCAGCACCTACGTAAGACCCTGGTCCACCCAGGCACACACTTCTTCTCGCTCTCCTTCTCAAAATAATAAATAAATAAATAAAATATATTTAAAAGAAAGTGAACAGAACGTAGAGCTAAGATATCCTGATGAGACGATGCTAGTGAAGGCCAAAGTCTTTTCTCTGGTTTTATTTAGATTCAGAGTCTAGGGAATGACCCCACCTTGTGGACAGTGTGTGTAGAAAGGGTTCACTGCTGCTTGAGGACTGAAAAAGCAAGAGGAGTGAAAGTAAATTCCTATACCTGGAAAGCACAGAAATTACTCTCTAAATACTTACCCACTGCCCTCATTTAAAGCGGAGCTTGGCTAGTGTTCTGTAAGAGAAAAGGAGGAGTGAGGTTGCTGTGGGTTTTGCTGCGGGAATGCCCAACCTTTGGGCATTGCACCTCCGCGTTGTCACCAGCAAGGTTCGCCCTGGTGAGCCACACACTCAAGTTGCCAACAAAAACAGCGTCTTCAGTAAGTTTACAGTGTTGTGTTGGGCTTCACTCCTAGCCCGCCTGGGCCAGACGTGGGCCTTGGACACAGGCTGGACACCTACAGTCTAGGTTGCTTTTCTTTTTTTTTTCTTTTTTTTTTTTTTTTTTTTTTTGGTTTTTGTTTTTTCAAGGTAGGGTCTCACTCTAGTTCAGGCTGACCTGGAATTCACTCTGCATTCTCAAGCTTCTCTTTTTGTATATACCTTTCAGATCCCTTCAACAGTCATGTGGTAATTGATTTTACATTCCAGAAGCTTATTCCTCAGAAATGCCCAATTAAATCATATTCTGTGGTTTTCACTAAAAATTCAAAGCTGTGGCCGCACATGGTGACACACGCCTTTAATCCCAGCACTTGGTAGGCAGAGGTAGGGGGATCGTCGTGAGTTTGAGGCCAGCCTGAGACTCCATAGTGAATCCCAGGTCAGCCTGGGCTACAGGGAGACCCTACCTCGGGGCGGGGAGAGTTCAAAGCTGTGGCAGGCTCCTGTAATCCCAGTGCACCTCCTGTGAGGAGGAGGTGGAGACTGGAGAAGGTCCCAGAAGCCGGCAGGAGTGATGCAGACCAGACCCTGCCTCAAGTGAGGCAGAAGAACACCGCCCTGGAAGTTGTTCTCTGACACCCCCACGCACCCCCACTTACATACGACATGCATGCTTACATACGAACTTATTTATTTGATAGTGAGAGGAAGAGAGAGATGGGCACATCAGGGCCTGCAACCACTGCAGATGAACTCCAGATTCATGCGCCCCCTTGTGCATCTGGCTTATATGTGGGTCCTGGAGAATCAAACTGGGATCCTTTGGCTTTGCAGGCAAGTGTGTTAACCGCTAAGCCATTCCTCCAGCCCCCATACATATGATTTTTCAGTGAGCGTGTGTATGCATGTGTGAGTGTGTACATACCTGTCTGGCCTTACATGAACTTCCACCCTGTAGTGTACCCGATCATCCTGAATATTACATATCTGTAATAAAAACTGACCTGTAATCCCAGCGCTCTGGGAGGCAGAGGTAGGAGGATCGCTGTGAGTTTGAGGCCACCCTCAGATGACATAGTGAATTCCAGGGCAGCCTGGGCTAGAGCGAGGCTCTACCTTGAAAAACAAAAAAAAAGTAAGTAAAAACTGGCTTTCCTTGTTCTCTTTTCTTCTGCAGACCTATCCCCCTTTGTTCAGTCGTTGTGCTAAATGCCCAGTTGGAAAAAGCTGAAGGAAGGAAGTTTTTTGTCAGCTGCACTGTCCACAGTGGAGACGGGAGGACCTTACACACGGAGGCCACAAGTAAGAAGCCGCCTCTCTCTGGGGCTGGGGTGGGCTGGTCAGCTCAAGGTCAGCCTGGGCTGGAGTGAGACCCTACTTTGGGGGTAACAAAAAAGGTTTGAGGAATATTGTGGTGCCAGTGATAAGAATAAAAAAGCTATCTCAAGTAGAGGGAGTGATCTCACTAATGGATATTAAATGAAAACCACAAAATGTAGGAGAGCAAATGGCATGTTATCAAAGTGTACAAAACAGTGGACAGGTTCTTCCCATCTCCTCCCCTTGCATCTTCCTCCTTCCTTGATAATTTATTGAGTTTTCATGTGGAGCTGGGTGGGATGAAGCCAGGGGTGAGGGGAAGCCCTCCAGAGAAGGCGCCACCACGGTGTCAGAGCCTGAGGGGAGTGAGGAGGGCAGTGGCCACCACGGCAGCGTCAGAGCCCAGAGAAAGCAAGGAGCCTCCCATGGGACGCAGCAGCAGGGCTGGGCCACGTTCGCGTTATCTGAGATGGAGGTAAGGAAAGAGAGACGCTAGAAGAATCTTGTGCTTACATGGAAATTAGACCGAGTCGATGTTTTTCTATAAGCTTAAAATTATTTCAAAATAAAAAGTACACAAGACCATCATAAGAGGAGGAAAAGGTCATGACATCAAAATAAAAGACTGATTGAGATGGGGAGGGGATATGATGGAGAATGGAATTTCAAAGGGGAAAGTGGGGGGAGGGAGGGTATTACCATGGGATATTTTTTATAATCATGGAAGATATTAATAAAAATTGAACAAAAGCCGGGTGTGGTGGCGCACGCCTTTAATCCCAGTACTCGGGAGGCAGAGGTAGGAGGGTCATTGTGAGTTTGAGGCCACCCTGAGACTACATAGTGAATTCCAGGTTAGCCTGAGCTAGAGTGAGACCCTACCTCAAAAAAACAACAACAACAAAAAAAAATGAACAAAAAAAATAAAAAATAAAAATAAAGTAGTAAATAGGAGGGAGAAAAATACATGCATGTATTTGCGTGTATATAGACTATCACATGAAATTTTCACATGACTGACTTCTGGAAAGGGGCTGGGAAAATTGGGAGAGAAACTCTCCTGTATGTGTGCCCTTTGTACCTTCTGAGAATTGGTTATGTGAATGAACAACCAGGAAAAGAGCAAAACCCTATGGGGTCCAGAAACTTGTAACAATGGTTTAGCACTTAAGGTGCTTGCCTATGAAACATAAGTACCCAGGTTCGATTTCCCAGCACCCATGTAAGCCAGATGCACGAGGTGGCGCATGTGCCTGGAGTTTGTTTGCAGTAGCTGGACAGCCAGGCATGCCCATTCTCACTCTATCTGCCTTTAATTTTTTGTTTTTTTTTTTTTTTTTAGAGAGGCAGAGAGAGAATTGGTGCACCAGGGCCTTGGCTGCTGAAATTGAACTCCAGATGCTTGTGCCACCTAGTGAGCATGTGGGACCCTGCACTTGCCTCACCTTTTTTGTGCATCTGGCTTAGGTGGGATCTGGAGAGTTGAACATGGGTCCTTTAACCATTAAGCCATGTCTCCAGCCCTGGTTTTTATTTATTAATTTATTTTTAAATATACTTTATTTACTTCAACTTTGCAGGCAAACGCCTTAACCACTATGCCATCTCTCCAGCCTTAAAGTTATTTTTTTGTTTTGGTTTTTTTTGGGGGGGTTTTGTTTTTGTTTTTTTTTTTGAGGTAGGGTCTCACTCTAGCTCAGGCTAACCTGGAATATTCACTAGTCTCAGAGTGGCCTCAAACTCACAATGATCCTCCTACCTCTGCCTCCCAAGTGCTGGGATTAAAGGCGTGTACCACCATGCCTGGCTCCTAAAGTTATTCTTTTTTTCTTTTTTTTTTAATTTTTATTAGCATTTTCCATGATTATAAAAAAATCCCATGGGATGGGCTGGAGAGATGGCTTAGCGGTTAAGCGCTTGCCTGTGAAGCCTAAGGACCCCGGTTCAAGGCTCGGTTCCCCAGGTCCCACGTTAGCCAGATGCACAAGGGGGCGCACGCATCTGGAGTTCGTTTGCAGAGTCTGGAAGCCCTGGCACGCCCATTCTCTCTCTCTCCCTCTATCTGTCTTTCTCTCTGTGTCTGTCACTCTCAAATAAATAAATAAATAAAATTAAAAAAAAAATCCCATGGTAATTCCCTCCCTCCCACACACACACTTTCCCCTTTGAAATTCCATTCGCCATCATATTACCTCCCCATCGCAATCATTGCTAAAGTTACTCTTAATCAGTCTGAGGAATGAGAGTGGCAGGTAACTGGAGGGCAGATCTGACTAAATGTCTGTCTGTAGTGGTCTTCAGATCCAAGGCAGTTGACTTATAATCATCTGTTTTTTTGTTTTATGTTTTTTTGGTTTAGGCTTATTTATAAAGCCAGTTCATAATGAACATAAAACAGCTTCTGGTGACTTCCACAACACTCTGTAAGAGGCTCTTCCTCACCCAGAAGTAGCACTGTCTCTGCCTGCCTCGCTCACCGTCCCCGAGACCCCACGACAAGCCTGCCTGACTGATTCTTCAGGACAGCCTTGGAAATACTCCTGAGGCTCACTGTCCACCCTCTCAACTTTCTAACAAGGAACAACACTCCCTACAAGAGTATCAGCAATCCTGGGATGTATCTGAATAAACAGACCTGTCTCTGGCCACAGTAGGAGACAGCTTGTTCCTGTGGGAATGGATGTCTCAGAACCTCTGGGGTTCTAGGAGTTAAACCACTGTGCCATTTTTAACTCACACTGTGCTATTTCCTGGACTTTATCAGCAATGTAGTCTGTCATCGCTAGAAGGAGATGTGGCAGTCAGGTTCGCATTGCGGACAGAAATCACCAGACCAAGAGCAGCTTTTGGAGGAAAAAAACGGGTTTATTTTGGTTTACAGACTCAAGGAGATGCTCCATGGTGGCAGGGGAAAATGACAGCATGACTGGATGGTGGACATCACCCCCTGACCAACATAAGGTGGACCATAGCAACAGGAAGGTGTTGGCACAGGGAAACTGTATCACACCCATAAGCCCACCACCACCAACACACTCCCTCCAGGAGGCTTCAATTTCCAATGGCCATCAGCTGAGGAGACCAGCATTCAGAACACCTAAGTTTATGAGGGACCCCTGAATCAAACCACAGCGGAATGGCAATTTCCTAGGACTGTAACAACGTACCACAACTGGGTGGCCTAAGCTAATAAAACTAATTCAGTGCCGGAGACCAGAAATACAAAATGACCAGATTAGCAAGGCCTTGCACCTTCTGAAGATCCAAGGGCAGGAACTGTTTCTTGCCTCCCACAAGAAAGCCTTTGGCATTGCTTGGTTTGTTTTCAAAATAAAATACAGTATGAATTATAGGAAAATAGGACCTCAATATATATTCTTTTTTTGGGGTTTTATTTTTTTCTGTTTTTTTGTTTTGTTTTGTTTTTCTTTTTCGAGGTAGGGTCTCACTCTAGCCCAGGCTGACCTGGAATTCACTATGGAATCTCAGGGTGGCCTTGAACTCACAGAGATCCTGCTACCTCTGCCTCCCAAGTGCTGGGATTAAAGGCGTGCACCACCACGCCCGGCTCAATATACATTCTTTTTTTTTAATATTTGATTTTTATTTATTTAACAGAGAGAGAGAAAGAGAGAGGGAGGGAGGGAGAGAGAGAGAGACAATGAGAATGGGCACACCAGGGCCTCCAGCCACTGCAAACGAACTCCAGACACATGTGGGTCCTGGGGAATCGCACCTCGGTCCTTTGGCTTTGCAGGCAAACGCCTTAACCGCTAAGCCATATCTCCAGCCTTCAATATACATTCTTTTTTTTTTTTAATTTTATTTATTTGAGAGCGACAGACACAGAGAGAAAGACAGATAGAGGGAGAGAGAGAGAATGGGTGCGCCAGGGCTTCCAGCCTCTGCAAACGAACTCTAGACGCATGCACCCCCTTGTGCATCTGGCTAACGTGGGACCTGGGGAACTGAGCCTCGAACCGGGGTCCTTAGGCTTCACAGGCAAGCGCTTAACCGCTAAGCCATCTCTCCAGCCCTCAATATACATTCTTAAGAGGACACAATTCAACCCCTAAAAGAGCCTCAGACAAGACTAAATTGAGAGGCTGGAGAGATTGCTCAATCGTTACAGGCACTTGCTTGCAATTCTTGCCAGCCTGGGTTTGATTCCCCAATAAAGCCAGATGCACAAAGTGGTGCATACACCTGGAGTTTATTTGCAGTGGCAAGAGATGTTGGTGTAGCTGGGCGTGGTAGCACATGCCTTTAATCCCAGCACGTGGGAGGCAGAGGTACGAGGATCACCATGAGTTGGAGGCCACCCTGAGACTACATAGTGAAGACTACACAGGGCTAGAGTGAGACCCTACCTCCAAAAAGAAAGAGAGATGCTTATGTGTATTTTCTTTCTCCCTCCTTTCCCTCCTCATCCACTTCCAAATAGTAAAATATTTTTAAAAGGAAAACGCCCATTCTATCTGTCTCTATCTCCCCCGCAAATAAATAAATAAATTTTAAGGGTCACCCTGAGACTACACGGGAAATTCCAGGACAGCCTGGGCTAGAGTGAGACCCTACCTCAGAAAACCAAACGATAAAAAAAATTGTGACTCGCGCTCCTTGGTAAGAGAAACCTCGACTATGCTGGTCACCTGTTCTCTTGAGGGAGCCATAAAGCCCACAATCCTGAAAGTCAAGGTTTGTCTGCTTTGCCACCACATTTGCCTAACACAATACAGAAGGACAAGTATGGGCTAGACAGATGGCTTAGCAGTTAAGGCACTTGCCTGCAAAGCCTATGGACCCATGTTCAATTTCCCAGGACCCACATAAGCCAGATGCACAAGGTGGCGCATGTGTCTAGAGTTTGTTTGCAGTAGCTAGGGGCACTGGTGCACGCATTAACTGTAACTTCCTGATAGACAGAAAAATTGGTTTGGGGGGCTGGAGAGATGGCTTAGCAGTTAAGACACTTGCCTGCAAAGCCTAAGAACTCCTGTTCAAATCTCCAGTTCCTATGTAAGCCAAATGCAGTGACACAAGCATGCAATGTCATACATGCACACAAGGGGGCGCACACGTCTGGAGTTTGGCACTGCTGAAGACCCTGGTATACCCATTCTCTCTCTCTCAAGTAAATAAATAAATAAAACTTTAAAATATATTTTCAGCTCGGTGTGGTGGTACACGCCTTTAGTCCCAGCACTTGGGAGGCAGAGGTAGGAGGATCACAGAGAGTTCGAGGCCACCCTGAGACTACATAGTGAATTCCAGGTCAGCCTGAGCTAGGGTAGGACCCTACCTCGAAAAAATAAATAAATAAAAATTCGTTTACCTGAGAGAGGAAAGAAAGGGAATGGGATTTGTCCTTGAAAACTTCAGATGCATGTGTCACTTGGTGCATCTGGCCTTATGTGGGTACTGTGGAACTGAACCTGTGCTGACAGATTAAGCAAGTGCCTTTAGCCACAGCTCCCCAGCCACTAGAATGGTTTATTTTTTGGAGGGATGGGGTTTTTTTGTTGTTGTTGTTACTTTTGGTTTTTCAAGGTAGGGTCTTGCTCTGGCCCAGGCTGACCTGGACTTCACTATGTAGTCTCAAGGGAGCCTCGAACTCATGGTGATCCTCCTACCTCTGCCTCCCAAGTGCTGGGATTAAAGGAATGTGACACCACTCCCAGTTTTAGAATGTTTCTCTAAGTAGGAATTACCCAACCTGAACTACAGGTAATGAGTAATTTGGAACAAAATGTTCCATCCTCAGAGCAGGCTTGTGACCTATGATCCTGGCTCTAGACGTGACACTCAGGTCACTCTCCACTTGCAGATGTCATCCTTCAGCTGCAGCTGGAAGAAGAGTCAGTCAGGTAGCAGTCACTGTTCCTTCAGCTGATCACACTCTGATGGCCCTGTCCGGGACCCACCACATAGGAAGCAGGTGAGGGAGGCGGTACTTTCTCTGAGTAAATAAATTCTCACCACCCCATACTCAGCCCAAGGTACTTGTGTAGTTAGAAATCAAAATCCTGAGGACTGGAGAGATGGCTCAGCAGTTAAGTCACTTGCCTGCAAAGCCTAAATACCTAGGTTTGAGTCCCTAGTAACCACATAAAACCAGATGCACAAAGTGGTCCATGTGTCTGAAGTACATTTGCAGCAGCCGGAGGCCCTGGCGCACCCATTCAGTCTCTCTTCTCTCTGTTTGCAAATAAATAAAATAAAAAGGATTAAAAAAAAAAAAAGAGGGCTGGAGAGATGGCTTAGTTTTTAAGGCGTTTGATTCCCCAGGACTCATGTTAGTGAGATGCACAAGGGGGCGAATGCATCTGGAGTTTGTTTCCAGTGGCTAGAGGCCCTGGTGTGCCCATTGTCTGTCTCTCTCTCCCCCTTTCTCTGTGAAATAAATATTTTTTTTAAAAAGAAAGAAGAAAGGAAGATATCAAAATCCTCCCAGGGCCTCCCGACGACGGCCTCCTGCTCGTGTTGAGAAGCAGCAGGCAGGTTCACTAAGCTCGGCACGGTGCGGGCCTGAGAAAGCCACTCAGCGCACCTTTAATCCCAGCGCTCAGGAGTCGCAGGTGGGACGATCTCCGTGAGTTTAAGGCCAGCCTGGGGCTACAGAGTGCCTGCTAGGAAAGCCTGGGCTACAGTGAGACCCTAGTTTGAAAACATAAATAAAGAGGGTGGCCAGGGGAGGGGGAGAGAAGACCGTTGTGTTGGCGTTTCCGTAGTGAACACATCCTGGCACTTCCCTGGGGGAACACGGAAATCTGCAGAGGCGGGAGCCTGTCAGGCACGGCTTCCTGGCCAGGCCCAGAGCGGCAGTCTTGACTTGCCCAAGAGTGG